>NC_036865.1:7622719-7797228 GCF_002910315.2 Salvelinus sp. IW2-2015 | reverse complement strand
ACATCCACCACACCAACCCACTACACACACAAAAATGCATACACTACATGACAGCCAGCATGAAGACAAGTGGAGTGAATAACAATTGGATGAGTTTAGTTGGTCCAGATGTGCACACACGCTGTTCTACGTTGGCAGTTGTTACGGAACTGTTGAATCTACAATGTTCCAATGTACAGTATGTGCCATGGTGTGATGTCTGTGTGCAGGGAAGAGCGAGAGAGAAAAGAGAAGCCCCACCGCTCTCACACGCGTGCATGTCTTCCTCATATTTCACATTCATGGCCTTTTATGGCAGATCTGCGTCAGTTACAGTTACACAGGAGTATTACTGCTGCTCAATCCCCCAGGGCAGTCTTCCTCAACATTGATCACAGCCACAGAGAACCGTCCTCCAGTGTATAGTCTGAGATTCATGCTCCTAGTCTCACTTACGTAAGAATAGCATAATACACACATTTTCTCATTTTTAGTGACAGTCTGACAGACTCATTTACACTCTGAAACAGGGGTGCTTGGTGAGGTCACTGTCTTTGTCTCTGTCTCTATTTCTATCTCTATTTCTATCTCTATCTCTATCTCTATCTCTATCTCTATCTCTCTGACTCTGACTCTCAGCCGTCTTTGCCCGGAACAGAAAGGAAATGACAATGTGAGCATTCATGCCTGTAGCTGTACAGTCATCACTCTATGTCAACATAGGCGTTTTGTGAGCAACTGACTCATCAAGTTCCGGAGTTCCAAATTAAGCAGCAGCAGTGAAAAGATGAGCTCCTACAAATATTGAAATTTAAATGTTTTTTAGATAAAGTACATCGAAAAAAATCAAAAGAAAACTGCAAACTGAATAGGAGACCAAACAAGCAGCAAACAAAGAGAAAGGCTTTGAAAAGTACAATTTTTCATAAAATTATACCGTTTTCTTAGCTAGCTAAGTTGTTTACCTGTTGCTAGGCAGTTGCTAGGGACATTCCTGAAAGAAGCTAGCTAGCTAACAAGGAGTGTCTAGTTGGGCAGAAGAGAAGAAGGGACAAAGAAGGGACAAAATAAGGACAGAAGAAAAGGGAAGGGGAACATTAAGGTGAAGCAGTCCTCTAAAGACACAAAGACAATAATACAAGAACAAACACTTCTATTGCCTCTCCCTCTACGATACGCACTCCCGTTTGGTTTGGAGCGAGTAGTTGCATTCGCTTTGCTCCACAGGTAGTATTACAGGTAGTATTACATTTCATTCATCATTACAGTACAACAGTTTGATTTGTTTGATCTTAGCTGGCTACATAGCCGTCTTTGTATCCAAGAATAATTGTGTAGTCTAGAGTAATTGTCGAGGTTACCTAGCCAGTTAGAGGTTACCTAGCCAGCTACACTTTCAAACAAAGTCAACAACGAGCAGCCACTGCTAGCTAGCCTATTTCACCAGCCAGCAGTACTATATCATTTTAGTCAATAAGATTTTTTGCAACGTAAGCTTAACTTTCTGAACATTCGAGACGTGTAGTCCACTTGTCATTCCAATCTCCTTGCATTAGCGTAGCCTCTTCTGTAGCGCTGTCAACTATGTGGTCTGTCTATCCCTGTTCTCTCCTCTCTGCACAGACGCATACAAACGCTTCACACCGCGGCGTGGCGCTGCTACTCTAACCTGGTGGTCCCAGCGCGCACGACCCACGTGAGTTCCAGGTCTCAGGCAGCCCTCTGGAACTGCCGATCTGCGGCCAACAAGGCAGAGTTCATCTCAGCCTATGTTCCCTCCAGTCCCTCGACTTCTTGCACTGAACGGAAACATGGATTACCACTGATAACACTGCTACTCCTACTGCTCTCCTCCTCGTCTGCCCACGTGTTCTCGCACACCCCGAGAGTTCTGGTCAGCGGGGTGGTGGCACTGGGATCCTCATCTCTCCAAGTGGACATTCTCTCTTTCTCCCTGACCCATCTGTCTATCGCCTCCTTTGAATTCCATGCTGTCACAGTTACCAGCCCTTTCAAGCTTAACATCCTTATCATTTATCGCCCTCCAGGTTCCCTTGGAGAGTTCATCAATGAGCTTGACGCCCTGATAAGTTCCTTTCCTGAGGATGGCTCACCTCTCACAGTTCTGGTGACTTTAACCTCCCACGTCTACCTTTGACTCATTCCTCTCTGCCTCCTTCTTTCCACTCCTCTCCTCTTTTGACCTCACCCTCTCACCTTCCCCCCCTACTCACAAGGCAGGCAATACGCTTGATCCATCTTTACTAGATGCTGTTCTTCCACTATCTCATTGCAACTCCCTCCAAGTCTCCGACCACTACCTTGTATCTCTTTTCCCTCTCGCTCTCATCCAACACTTCCCACACGGCCCTACTCGGATGGTATCGCGCCGTCCCAACCTTCGCTCTCTCTCCCCCGCTACTTCTCTCCTCTTCCATCCTATCATCTCTTCCCTCTGCTCAAACCTTCTCCAACCTATCTCCTGATTCTGCCTCCTCAACCCTCCTCTCCTCCCTTTCTGCATCCTTTGACTCTCTATGTCCCTATCCTCCAGGCCGGCTCGGTCCTCCCCCTCCTGCTCCGTGGCTCGACGACTCATTGTGAGCTCACAGAACAGGGCTCCGGGCAGCTGAGCGGAAATGGAGGAAAACTCGCCTCCCTGCGGACCTGGCATCCTTTACTCCTCCTCTCTACATTCTCCTCTTCGGTCTCTGCTGCTAAAGCCAATTTCTACCACTCTAAATTCCAAGCATCTGCCTCTAACCCTAGGAAGCTCTTTGCCACCTTCTCCTCCCTCCTGAATCCTCCTCCCCCTCTCCCCCCTCCTCCTCTTGCTGATGACTTCGTCAACCATTTTGAAAAGAAGGTCGACGACATCCGATCCTCGTTTGCTAAGTCAAACGACACCGCTGGTTCTGCTCACACTGCCCTACCTGTGCTTTGACCTCTTTCTCCCCTCTCTCTCCAGATGAAATCTCGCGTCTGTGACGGCCGGCGCCCAACAACCTGCCCGCTTGACCCTATCCCCTCCTCTCTTCTCCAGACCATTTCCGGAGACCTTCTCCCTTACCTCACCTCGCTCATCAACTCATCCTTGACCGCTGGCTACGTCTTCCGTCTTCAAGAGAGGCGAGAGTTGCACCCCTTCTGAAAAACCTACACTCGATCCCTCCGATGTCACAACTACAGACCAGTATCCCTTCTTTCTTTTCTCTCCAAAACTCTTGAACGTGCCGTCCTTGGCCAGCTCTCCTGCTATCTCTCTCAGAATGACCTTCTTGATCCAAATCAGTCAGGTTTCAAGACTAGTCATTCAACTGAGACTGCTCTTCTCTGTGTCACGGAGGCGCTCCGCACTGCTAAAGCTAACTCTCTCTCCTCTGCTCTCATCCTTCTAGACCTATCGGCTGCCTTTGATACTGTGAACCATCAGATCCTCCTCTCCACCCTCTCCGAGCTGGGCATCTCGGCGTGGCCCACGCTTGGATTGCGTCCTACCTGACAGGTCGCTCCTACCAGGTGGCGTGGCGAGAATCTGTCTCCGCACCACGTGCTCTCACCACTGGTGTCCCCCAGGGCTCTGTTCTAGGCCCTCTCCTATTCTCGCTATACACCAAGTCACTTGGCTCTGTCATATCCTCACATGGTCTCTCCTATCATTGCTATGCATACGAACAACAATTAATCTTCTCCTTTCCCCCCTCTGATAACCAGGTGGTGAATCGCATCTCTGCATGTCTGGCAGACATATCAGTGTGGATGACGGATCACCACCTCAAGCTGAACCTCGGCAAGACGGAGCTGCTCTTCCTCCCGGGGAAGGACTGCCCGTTCCATGATCTCGCCATCACGGTTGACAACTCCATTGTGTCCTCCTCCCAGAGTGCTAAGAACTTGGCGTGATCCTGGACAACACCCTGTCGTTCTCAACTAACATCAAGGCGGTGACCCGTTCCTGTAGGTTCATGCTCTACAACATTCGCAGAGTACGACCCTGCCTCACGCAGGAAGCGGCGCAGGTCCTAATCCAGGCACTTGTCATCTCCCGTCTGGATTACTGCAACTCGCTGTTGGCTGGGCCTCCTGCCTGTGCCATTAAACCCCTACAACTCATCCAGAACGCCGCAGCCCGTCTGGTGTTCAACTTTCCCAAGTTCTCTCACGTCACCCCGCTCTCCCGCTCTCTCCACTGGCTTCCAGTTGAAGCTCGCATCCGTTACAAGACCATGGTGCTTGCCTACGGAGCTGTGAGGGGAACGGCACCTCCGTACCTTCAGGCTCTGATCAGGCCCTACACCCAAACAAGGGCACTGCGTTCATCCACCTCTGGCCTGCTCGCCTCCCTACCTCTGAGGAAGTACAGTTCCCGCTCAGCCCAGTCAAAACTGTTTCGCTGCTCTGGCACCCCAATGGTGGAACAAACTCCCTCACGACGCCAGGTCAGCGGAGTCAATCACCACCTTCCGGAGACACCTGAAACCCCACCTCTTTAAGGAATACCTAGGATAGGATAAAGTAATCCTTCTAACCCCCCCCCCCTTAAAAGAGTTAGATGCACTATTGTAAAGTGGTTGTTCCACTGGATATCATAAGGTGAATGCACAATTTGTAAGTCGCTCTGGATAAGAGCTGTCGCTAACTGGATATCATAAGGTGAATGCACCAATTTGTAAGTCGCTCTGGATAAGAGCGTCTGCTAAATGACTTAAATGTAAATGTAAATCAAGTGGTGTTGGAGGTTCATTCACAAATGTGCAACGTCAAGATTCTGCCATTTTGTCTCTCTCAGCAAGGTAAGAAGTATGTGAAACATAAATACTCCATAACAGAGAATCAGTCATGTACACTCTAAAAAGAATAGGTTCCTGGAGTATCGTTACGGGTTCTTCAAATTGAAACTGTGGGGGAACCCCTATAAGTTATTCGAAGAGCCCTTTAAACGGGTTCTTCAAAGAACCCCTTTTAATAGATCCTTGAAAAACCTTTTGTAGAACCTTTTGGGGTTAATTTTTTAACTAACCCTCCTCCCCTATTATTATTAATAATAATATGCATAACAATGTCAACAATAACACATTCTTTTAGTTGTCAGTGTTTTATGGTTTTAGTGGCAAAGCAGAATAAAAAATGTAATAGGGGTAAACTCCAAGCAGAGCCCCAAGTCCAATGGGTAATGTGTTAAAGTTCTCTGCGTCCATAGCCAGAATGATTTTTCAGTGCATGGTGATCTAATAGGTTTCCTGTTATATTCAGTGGTGGAAAAAATACTAAATTGTCATACTTGAGTAAAAGTAAAGACAGCTTAATAGAAAATGACTCAAGTAAAAGTGAAAGTCACCGAGTAAAATACTACTCGAGTGAAAGTCTAAAAGTATTTGGTTTTAAATATACTTAAGTGTCAAAAGTAAATGGAATTGCTAAAATGTACATAAATATCAAAAGTAAAAGAACTTCAACTTCCTTATATTAAGCAAACCAGAGGGCACAATTTTCTTGTTTTTATTTAATTTGCGGATAGCAAGGGGCACACTCCAACACTCAGACAGCATTTACAAACAGAGCATTTGTGTTTAGTGAGTCGGCCAACTCAGAGGCAGTAGGGATGACCAGGGATGTTCTCTTGTAAAGTGTGTGAATTGGACCATTTTCATGTCAAAATGTAAACGAGTAATTTTGGGTGTCAAGGAAATTGTATGGAGTAGAAAGTACATTATTTTCTTTAGGAATGTAGTGAAGTAAAAGTTGCCAAAAAAATAAATAGTAAAGTAAAGTACAGATACCCCCAAAAACTACTTAGGTAGTACTTTAAAGTATTTTTACTTAAGTACTTTACACCACTGGTTATATTCATCAGAGGTGTAGGGAGGGTAAAGTCTGTGAATCCATTTTTTTAATTTTTTTATTATACAGATGATTAACAAAACATGCACACAACAGTATTCATATCTTGGTTTTTGTGGTAAATGTGAATGTTTTGATTATGGTTTTCATACACATACCTTGTCCATATTGTAGAGGCCTGTGGGATATTCATTGAAGAGGTAAGGGAGGAAGATGGTAAATGTGATCTGCATAACATACCAATACCAATTGGCATACCTTTGTATGCCTCCTCATCTATATACCCTACAGACACAAAAGTGAGCAGATCAGTCATCTGCACCCAATACAGATAGCCTTCAACATATTCTTAATGCCTACATATTGTTACCTCTTTGTCGATTGATTGCCATTGAATTGTGTCCATGTTCTGTCTTTGAAAGATATGCACAAATATGAAAAGATAGATGGTATGATCAGAAAACAGTATCAATTTAGATCATACAAGGGACAAACCTTACCTTACATTGAGGAGATCTTTAAATTTTTCAGTTAAGTGCCTGCACCTGCTCTCCTTTCAAATCCAAATGTTTCAGTTGGGCAGTTAGGTTCCTTGCATGAACCCCCACCAACTAAGGAGGTTCCATGATGAACCCTACCTCCTATGGAGTTCTTGGAAGAACCTTTTGGGGGCAAACTTCAAATTTCAAAGAACGTTGATTGATCTTAGAAGAACCCTTGTTGAATCCCTAATTTTTAGAGAGTACTAAATGGAACAACTTGCATGGTGGTTTTTCAGAGCCACACAGATGTAGAATCTTCATTTGAGCCTGTTTGCTACAGCAGGAAAACAGTCCTGCAGCAACAGGAAATGTAAATTATTATGTGGATTATAATTAATGGACATTTTTGAAGGGGTTGATACATTTTTTTGTCAGGGCAAATCATGTCTGAAATTTCAAAGTGGAAATTACAGACTTTAGAAGTCTTTTTAAATCTCAAATACACCACACTTTTGCATTTCCTGCTGTGTATTTCTCAGCAACAAAATAGTGATCAAATTAAGATTCTACATCTGTACATTGTAAGCTGACATCTAACTGATTTTGTGGCGGTCCTTACAGGCTCCCGAGTGGTGCAGCATTCTAAGGCGCAGCATCTCAGTGCAAGAGGTGTCACTACAGTCCCTGGTTCAAATCCAGGCTGTATCACATCCGGATGTGATTGGGAGTCCCATAGGGTGGTGGACAATTGGCCCAGCGCTGTCTGGGTTTGGCCAGGGTAGGCCATCATTGTAAATAAGAATTTGTTCTAAACTGACTTGCCTAGTTAAATTTAAAAAATTACATTTAAAAGCCATGAAATTCACAAAGACCTACTGTAATTTTGGCTTCTCTGAGACCCTTAGCCATATAATAAATCATATGATACCATATGATCTATAATGTGGGTCAACCACGTATTTTATCTGCCCATTAAAGTACAGTAACAATCAGGGTTGCTTTGAAAATAATTTCACTGTAACTCCACCACAATGTCGGGGGGCGTGAGATGAGAGAGATGCATCTGAGGCCACATATTTCTCACACAGAATTCCCAGAGGCCCAGTGGTATCTCAGTGGTATGTCCCAGCGGCTCAGGCCTCTGACAGGTCTTCTGCTCATCACATCGACAGCTCAAGGCTCACAGTTTCCCTCCACAGCAGTGGGAAGGAAATCAATGGCCGACACTGAGACAAAGAAAATTCACTCTCTTCACTCCCCCCAAATACATCTAATGAATCATTCTGATTGGGTACAGGGTGGTATTTGCTACCGACTAGATTTCCGATGGGAATGAAGATAGTATTTACTGTGATGTCTGTCCTGAAGTAATTATAGTGTATACAAACATGTGTAATGGATACACACACACCCTCCCTCAACATCAAGTTTTGAGGTGAAATGAAATACTTAAATGTATTGTGCCGATGCCCAGACTGTATGGTGTTAAGCCCCTCTCACATCTCCCACCCACATACCATAGAGGCCCACAAAGGGGGGCTGGCTGGGAGAGTTAAAGTGATTCACAGTGAGACTGTGGTATTATTTTCATATGCCTGTGTAACCTTTTGGATACTATCAGAGCCAGACCACCTTAATACCAGCCCAATGATTCATAGAGAATGGAACTGAATGGAGGAAATGTCTCGGGAAAGGACTCTCTGAACCCAATCACAGACATGTGTAACCTCCAACTGTTTAGTTGACATTACCTGTGTTACCCCTAGAAGGGAACAGGTTGATAAGCACCTTTATTTGCCTTTTTTTCCTGAATTCACAAGGTAATGTGAATTCACAGTGTCGGGATCTATTAGGTATTTCTGGGCTTCCATTTCTCACTTGAATCTAGCTGCCTGGTGTTTAAATGATCCCCTATAGACCCGTGCAGTGGTCACTCTCTGTGACATTTACCTAATGAAGCCATGTGTTCAGTTGATGTGCATTAGAGGGTGGGTGTGGGTGTGTGTATCTTTTTGAATAAGTGTGTGTGTGTGTTTTAAGTGCCCAAGGTGACAGTGCCAGGGCCAGTGTAGCAAACATGCCATGAATAAACCGGACGATGGGAAAAGAGGGAGGGGATGTGTCATCCCCAGTGGATTAACCTGCTTGCAGATCCTAGTGCTCATGTACTGAGTCACCAGCTGTTAGGCAGGACTATACCCTTCTGAGCTGTACACTTTAGTACATTGGGCACCGGAATACCCTCTGTCCTGAGTCGAGATGTCTCTGAACATTTACTGTTAATACAACGCAAAGCTATGCTAACTACGTCCACAGGGGATTCATGATTCATCCAACCCCACAATGTTTAAAAGCAAGTTGGCAAGAGGCACAGAAAATAAGTATGTGTATGTACGTGTACGTGCGTGTGTTCATGCATGCGTCCATGTGTGGGGCACAGTGTTGCACTGTGCATGACATGGAAATTTCCACTCCTTAAAGCTGCTGTAAATTCTTCCAAGTCATGATATTTTCTCGCGTTAACACTGTGTACAATGTTGACATCTATGGGCCAACGAACAACACTGCATCACTCTCAGTCACTGAAAAGGTGGTAAGATACTGTACATAACTGCTATTATGGGTGCAGGCCAACCTACACACTCCATTTTATCTTGTCGTTTTTCATCGGACAATACAAAATGACAATCACAAACATTAACACATAGCATAGGAAAAAGAGAAAGAAACATATGAGTACACCAAACTACACAGCCCAGGCATAGTGCTCATGCCCACATGTTGTATACATGTTGAAATAGTACAGTGATTACTGTTTAAATATATAGCGTATATACAGTATCTTTATTCATTATCATTACAAAATAGATGTTTTCAAAATACTAGTGAATTAAGTGAGGTGATCCAGTATTTGGACATTTTGAAAAGAGCTCTATGTACGCAATCCATTACGAATACATCCAATAGCAGTTCTTTACAGATGCAGGTTCTGTGTATGTGATTGCACTGTCATTATGATTCACAGTACCGGTCACCAAGAGAATCACTCGACCCAGTCACCCGACAGTCGAACGTTAAAATGAGGTTCCTACTCTAGTATGAGAACTGAACAGGATTGGCTGCCAATGCTAAGTGTTATGTATTGAGGATGGGAAAGGCTTGAATACAACCTTCCTTACAGCGATATCGATTTAACGTGACTGCATCCTTATTTGATGAATTAAGTTGGCAGGTGTGCATCATCTCATGGAGTTTCAGGTCAGGTGATCAGATGATCTAGTTGTTGGTCAGCATGCACACGCAGGAGGCACACACACACACACGTGGCTGTGTGTGTCTGTATTATGTATGTGTCGCATCTTTGTCTGTGACTCACGACTTAATAAAATCCACGTCCTCCCATTGTTTTACGTCAGATCACGTCACTCTTACGCGACACTCGTTCCTGAACCTATCGTTGCAGGCGGAATCAACCCGATATCTGACATCAGACAATGACATCCGCCCTGCCTGAAACATTCTGTCCTCAGTGTTCTTGTGACTTTGTGGGCTCATTACTGTGGCTTCTACAAATGGCATTGATGAAATTGTTATTGGAACATCTTCATACCATAAAATTGTCATCAAAGCATATAGTCATATTTTAAAACACTACACCACAAATACACATGAGAACAGAGAGATAAATGAAAATGTACATTTTGATGTTTTGTGACAAGTTTTACATTTAACCGCATTCTCAGTTGACTGCTCTCTCGGGTCCTTCGGTTTTTTGGAGAGGTTACAGTATGAGGAGTAATAATACGGAAAGCAGTGGAGGAGGAAGAGAAGGTGGAGAAGGAGGAGGGGGTAATGGCAGCTGTCACAGAGGCAGAGTAGAGTAGAAATTCAGAACGGGCCAGGAGTCGCCTCCACCAAACAGCTGTCCCAGACCTGTCAGATGAGATGTTATCTTACCCCACATCTCAACAGCCTAACTGTATTTGGGCACTGTTGCATGCGTACTCGGCACTCATCGTGATAAATTGATACCACTCACCCACAACTCCAAATTGATGTCTCAACCCAATTCACCTGGTGTTAACGAGGTTTGTGAGGCCCCTTGTGTAGGCTAAATATTGTGAAATTCCAGTCTAGTATCTGAATCTCAGTCTATCTGCTACTGTATTTCCTAAAACACAGCAAATTGTAAAGCATGTTATAGGAATGCACTTGATATGTTAGCATGGCAGAGGAAAACTCACAACAATGGAAAGAAACAACCCATATTGCTATTAAGGCTGCTGAATCTATGGCCCAATGTTACTTCATCACCTACTGACTACATTATCCAACAGGAGACAGTTTATCAGAGCATGTGAAGAGACTGCCACCCAGTGGATATCAAAGGAAAGTGACACCAAGTGTTGCCTGTCTAGTAGTCTAAGAAATCCCAGACCTTGTCAGAACGTTGTTCACGTGGGAGACAAACCATCTGCCTAGGAAGACTACCTGTCTAGGGTTAAAACGTTCCATAAAAGTTCCCAAAATTCCAAGGTTTTCCAGAACACATGGTTGCATGATTCCCAGAATCAGGACAAAAAAAATGAGTAGGTAACCCAGAATCCTCCAACCAGGATTTCTCGAAAACATAGGAGTTTGGGGAAAGTTACCAGAATTTTGCAATGCTATGCTTGTTACTATACCAAATCGTATTGGATTTAATCCATGGTAAACAACCTCCATCACTATGACATAGGTGATTCCAGGTGAAAGCTATGATCCCTTGTTGGTGTCACCTGTTAAATCCACGTCAATCAGTGTAGATGAAGGGGAGGAGACAGGTTAAAGAAGGATTTTTAAGCCTTGAGACAATTGAGACATGGATTGTGTATGTGTGCACTTCCGAGTTTGAATAGGCAAGACAAAAGATTTAAGTGCTAGGCCTACCGGTTTGAATGTGTCAAGAACTACAACACTGCTGGGTTTTTCACACTCAACAGTTTCCCATGTGTATCAAGAATGGTCCACCATAAATAAAGCTTGGGCAAATACAGTTGAGGCATGGGATGTATTATGCAAAAATTTAGCAAATATCAACAACTCTTGACCAAGCAATGGACCTACATGGTAGGGGAGTGCGGGGACGCCATTTTCTTTTCTGAGAATAATATAGAATATGTTATATTGTAAACTCTACTTCATTTCTGTAAATGTCATATTGTGCACTCAAATAATTGACTTCTGACAGTATGTAAATAGTTGTATTGTATGTTAATGTTGTCATGTCGGCTAGTATTTGTAAAGTGATCCGGCCTTGTGTGTTGTATATTGTGAAATAAAAATAAAATGTTGATCACAAAAAAAAAGAATGGTCCACCAAACAAAAAACATCCAGCCAACTTGACACAAAAGTGGGAAGCATTGGGCCAGCATCCCTGTGGAACGCTTTCGCCACCTTGTAGAGTCCATGCCCCTGACGAATTGAGGCTGTTCTGAGGGCAAAAGGGCGTGCAACTCAATATTAGAAAGGTGTTCCTAATACTTTGTTCACTCAATGTAAGTGTACGGCTGGATACATTCTTAACTCACAATGGACCAGTACAGTACACAGCCAATGATTCTGTGATAAATCCTGTGATTTTCAGTGCCTTTGGAAAGTATTCAGACCCCTTGACTTTTTCCACATTTAGGTAAATTACAGCCTTATTCTAAAATTGATTAAATAAATACAAATCCTCAGCAATTTATACACAATACTCCATAATGACAAAGCAAAAACAGGTTTTTACAAATTTTTGCAAATTCATGACAAATAAAAAACAGAAATACCTTATTTACATAAGTATTCAGACCCTTTGATATCAGACTCGAAATTGAGCTCAGGTGCATCCTGTTTCCATTGATCATCCTTGAGATGTTTCTACAACTTCATAGACTGTGGTAAATTCAATTGATTGGACATGATTTGGAAATGCACACACCTGTCTATATAAGGTCCCACATTTGACAGTGCATGTTGAGAGCAAAAACCAAGCCATGTGGTCGAAGGAATTTTCCGTAGAGCTCTGAGACAGGATTGTGTCGAGGCACAGATCTGGGGAAGGGTACCAAAACATTTCTGCAACATTGAAGGTCCCCAAGAACACAGTGGCCTCCATCATTCTTAAATGGAAGAAGTTTGTAATCACCAACACTCTTTCTAGAGCTGACCGCCCGGCCAAACTGAGCAATTGGGGGAGAAGGGCCTTGGTCAAGGAGGTGACCAAGAAACCGATGGTCAATTTGACAGAGCTCTAGAGTTCCTCTGTGGAGATGCGAGAACCTTCCTGAAGGACAAATATCTCTGCAGCACTCCACCAATTAGGCTTTTATGCTAGAGTGGCCAGACGGAAGCCACTCCTCAGTAAAATGCACATGACCGCCTGCTTGGAGTTTGCCAAAAGGCACCTAAATACTCTCTGGGCTGATGAAACCAAGACTGAACTCCTTGGCCTGAATGCCAAGCGTCACGTTTGGMGGAAACCTGGCACCATCCCTACGGTGAAGTATGGTGGTGGCAGCATCATGCTGTGTGGATGTTGTTCAGCGGCAGGGACTGAGAGACTAGTCAGGATCGAGGCAAAGATGAAAGGAGCAAAGTACAGAGAGATCCTTGATGAAAACATGCTCCAGAGCGCTCAGGACCTCAGACTGGGGCGAAGGTTCACCTTCCAACCGGACAAAAACCCTGAGCACACAGCCAAGACAACACAGGGGTGGCTTCAGGACAAGTCTCTGAACCCAATCGAACATCTCTGGAGAGACCTGAAAATAGCTGTGCAGGAACGCTCCCCATCCAACCTGACAGAGCTTGACAGGATATGTGGAGAAGAATGGGAGAATCTCCCCAAATACAAGTGTGCCAGGCTTGTAGCGTCATACCCAAGAAGACTCGAGGCTGTAATCGATGCCAAATGTGCTTCAACAAAGTACTGAGTAGAGGGTCAGTCTAATGTCCATTGCTCGTGTTTTTTGGTCCAAGCAAGTCTCTTCTTCTGATTTGGTGTCCTTTAGTAGTGGTTTCTTTGCAGCAATTCGACCATGAAGGCCTGATTCACACGGTCTCCTCTGAACAGTTGATGTTGAGATGTGTCTGTTACTTGAACTCTGTGAAGCATTTATTTGGGCTGTAAACTGAGGTGCAGTTAAGTCTAATGAACCTATCCTCTGCAGCAGAGCTAAGCCTGGGTCTTCCTTTCCTGTGGCGGTCCTCATGAAAGCCAGTTTCATCATAGCGCTTGATGGTTTTTGGGACTGCACTTGAAGAAACTTTCAAAGTTCTGAAATGTTCCCCATTGACTGACCTTCATGTCTGAAAGTAATGATGGACTGTAGTTTCTCTTTGCTCATTTGAGCTGTTCTTGCCATAATATGGACTTGGTCTTTTACCAAATAGGGCTTCTGTATACCACCCCTACCTTGTCACAACACAACTGATTGGCTCAAACGCATTAAGAAGGAAAGGATTTCCACAAGTTAACTTTTAACGAAGCACACCTGTTAATTTAAATGCGTTCCAGGTGACTACCTCATGAAGCTGGTTGAGAAAATGTCACGAGTGTGCAAAGCTGTCATCAAGGAAAATGGTGGCTTTTTTGAAGAATCTAAAAAAAGAAAATGTAACACTTTTTTGGTTACTACATGATTCCATATGTGTTATTTCATAGTTTTGATGTCTTCGCTATTATTTTGCAATGTAGAAAATAGTAAAAATAAAGAAAAACACTTGAATGAGTAGGTGCGTCCAAACATTTGACTGCTACTGTATATTTGTCATACTGGTCCCGTGGAAATCAAACACACAACCCTGGTGTTGCAAGTGCCATGTTCTACCAACTGAATCACACAGGACATTTGTAACACATGCGCACACACGCACACACACACACGCACGCATGCACACACACACACACACACACACACACAAGTAGTTGGTGGCCAATGTTATATTTGTAGTTGGTGAACAATAGTTGTAGTTGGTGGACAATAGTTGTAGTTGGTGGACAGTGGTTGTAGTTGGTGGACAATAGTTGTAGTTGGTGGACAACACTGTGTTGTTTGCGTTAATCATTACTGCCATCTTCTGGAACACCATGGTTATTACAATGATGCCATTTTTTCATTGACTGTGTCTGAAAATGTTACTAGCTGTCAAATCTTTGCTTCCCCCATCCTGGTATTCTTAATTCCTCTCAAAGCTCATTGGAGGAGAGGATCTGACCTCCTCCTCCAAAAAGCTTTGAGGGGAATTGAGGAAACAAGGATGAAGGAAGCAAGGATTTAATTGATTTCAGACACAGCCACTGAGTGCATCAATTGACACAATAAACACACTAATGTAATGGACCGGTATTTTACATGATTGGCCATGATTTGACATTCATGTCACACTGTCTTTTTCAACAAATTCAGCTTGTTTATCATAGCAGTTAAATGTATAACAATTCAATGAAATAGACAGTGTCCTGTGAAAGGATGTTTGTAACAGAAAAGACTCAAATCAAATGTTGTCTCTCTTATCGTTATCTAGTTTGGTATTGACTGTAGGCCTATAAAGAAATAATGCTTTATCTGCCAGAACTCATTTCTGCTACACATGCCAAAGGAATAAAGAACAGAAGTAGAGAGCACAGCCAAAGACTGAGATGAACAGGGTTGGTTCTATGATTGACTAAAACGAGCTGCAGCATAAACACATGTCGGTCACAAGGTGGAACAATCCCATCATTTTGAGTCTGGTCAAGGCCAAGAGTTGATGTCAATTAAGTCTAACTGTAGGGCATTTACGTAAGGGGCCAGAGTAGAGCACAGAGAGGGGTTTGTTTCGGGTTTGGCAATGCCGGTTACCTAGCTACACAGGCCAGTTTTCAACACCTTCAGGATCCCTTAGCTAGACCAGCAACAAAAAAGGCTAAATTCTGCAGAGTATATTTAGAACAGACCTCATTACTTGGATTCTGGATTGTGGAGGAGAAGGGCAGAAGTTATGGTTTTGAATGAAGGGGGAAATAAATAAGAGAGTGGGAAGGGGGTGGTCTTGGTTTGAATGCCCTCTGCTCTCTGTAGGGCGGCTGTTTCTAAAATGGTTTACATTTCTCTAGGGCGGGAATGACAGTGTGAGATTGACTGTATGCTAATGAAAGCATACTAAGTGTGAGGTTATTTGTACATTGTTTGGTGAAGCATCTCTTGTACAGTTAGATTTTTGAACAATTCCCACCCCAAATAGTTGTTAGCACATTTCAAGTTATTTGTGGTCCCACTTATTACCTCTGTAGCACAAATGAGTGAGTATTTATAATTTACAATTCCAAGGAAAGGTTTGCAACTTCAGGTGCAGGATACAAACTCCTGATTTCAAGAGAGTTAAAACTTTCCACATTTTCCTGCATTGGTTTAGATAAGGGCCCCGTTCGAATTCTGAAAATACAGCCTTTCTTTCTCTCTTCCTCAAAGAATTCTCCTATTAGAAATAACTGGACAGATGAAAGCCGAGTGGTGGAGCCCTTGCTTCCATTTGTCAAATCTTGTTTAATTAGTGAAAATATAAAAGAAGTACAGTAACCACTTGAAAGAAGGAAGAACATCTCATCGGTCAGTCCTTCTAGAATTAACCAGATTTAGTCCACCAGCCTCTTTTGGGAAAATAACGGACATTTTGTCCCACAAGAGTACAGCGGTCCAAATTAAATGGTGAGAGAGGGTAAATTAGAAGAGAGGGATATTAGACCTTTCCTGGGGGAGCGTCAAAATAGGTCGGCCTCACAGTGGGATCCACCCAGGCCAAGAAAAGGAGTAGCAGAAATGTGTAAAACATTTAAGGGTACAGTGATGGCAGGGAAGGTAGACTTTGTGAACTGCTCAAATTGAAATCATGGACGAAGTTAATTGCCGCCCCCGGCACTTTGTGGCCATGCTGTGTGTGGAGGGGGGTTGGGCCCCTTTCCAGGTTCCAGATCAGTACTGGGACCTCCCTAGTAGCTTAGAGGACACGTGCTGACCTGTGTGCATTGTGTATAGGAAAAAGACATGAATAGCTTTAGTGTAGCCTAAGTCATAGATCCACTTCAACAACTATGTGGGGAGTGAGAGATAGACCGATTCTCCAAAATCAACATGTGATGTGATTGACAAAAGGAGAGCATCCCGTCAGTCACAGAAAGACATACTCTAGATTCTAGACAAAGCATTACAGATGGACAAGAAGAAACGAAACAGCACATGTCAGGTCAACCACCTAATATCCTGGGAAGTGAAAGTTAGCAATGATCACCACCCATTAAACATTGCATCACACAAAACACTACATTTCAATCAGAGAGCTATAACTGTTTATAACTGATTTACAGAAACTATAAACTGTAAATAAACGACTTACAAATGCATTGCATGCCGAAAAAGGTATACCCTGATGCAGCGTTTCCCAAACTCGGTCCTCGGGACCCCAAGGGGTGCACATTTTGGTTTTTGCCCTAGCACTACACAGCTGATTCAAATGATCAATGCTTGATAATTAGTTTATTTTTTGAATCAGCTGTGTAGTGCTAGGTCAAAAACCAAAATGTGCACCCCTTGGGGTCCCGAGGACCGAGTTTGGGAAACCCTGCCATAATGTAAATTGTAATGTAGAATTCTAAGTTGATAAATGAGCTACACCGTCTTAATTAGCCACAGAGAGTTTAAACAGTTTCTATGTTGGACGACATTCCCATGCAATGGTAAAAGTTACGTCTTGGGAATARGAAGTGAAACAGTGAACACCATAGGAACATAAACATCAAGTTGAGACATTGTTGTCACAGTTTTAAAGGGGCTGAATCACAGCTCTTTAGAGCTTGACATTTTTTTATTTGTTTTATTTCCATGTTTTTCTATGCGAGTGAATTTGAGCAGTGGAGGGATAGGGGTCAAAGTGCACATATTTGCTCACGGACTGGAATTCCTACATCATTTGTTCCATTACCCCGAGTGGAGAGGGAGGGGCTTCAGCCAGTTGGACGTTGGAGTCCTTTATCAGCAAAATGAATAAAACACACACACACACACACACACACACCACACACACACACACACACACACACACCACACACACACACACACACACAACACACACAACACACACACACACACACACACACACACAACACACACACACACACACACACACACACATGCAAACAACAACCCTTGTGGGATATCCTGTCCAGTGCAAACAGTGTAGTATTTAGTGGACCTTGTGAAACACATTACCTGAACTGTTATCATCATGTTCTATGCAAACCTCCTCACATATTTATACTGTACTTTTAAGAGACATTTGCACTTGCTTTCGCCATCTCTGTTTGAATAACACAGTACGAGGAAAGGGGAAAGGGGAAAGGGCTACTGTAGGCTTGGCAAAGACAACCCCCCCCCGGCTAATGTAAATAGCAACACACCAACTTTATTTTCCTCTCCTCCTTCTCTCCTCCTCACTGCCTCCTCTTTTATTCTCCCTCGCACTGTTAATGGTCTCTTATCTACACAAGCCTGTTACCTCTTAATCACCCGACCGCAGCGGGATTGTAGCAAGTATGCCGAGTTCCTGACAAAATGTTGCTAACTTAATGATAAACATCAGTCAGTCTGATCAAGAGCATTACACTAGAGTACCCCCCAGTTTCAACAACTGGACGAGTACTTGGTTTCAAATGAATAAAGATATCAATATCATATCTGTGAGAACCATGAAAGAGCACAGGCTACATTGTCACGTTCTGCACTATTCCCACAAGCAAAAGTAGGAACATCTAAAACAGTAATCACTTACTGGAACAAATAGAAACACAAATTAAATGAAGAATGATTTGCAAAGTACTTGATAGGCTACAGCACACCCACAACAACCAGCTCTGACTGAGAGCAGCAGGATAGCACTGGAATGTTATTACCCTCCTCATGTCTGTGGTTGAGAGGCCAGCGGCCGGTCACACCTGGTGTGTCATGCCAGCACCAACACATGCAAAGCAGCCGGAGATCGTGTACACCACCCATTCCGCAGCGGCTGGTCTACAACGGAAGGGCCTGGCACCCAATATCCCCTCCCTAAACACACACAGCCACAGACACACAGACAAACAGACACACACACGCATACTGCCAGACACAGCTGTGAGCAATTTGAATAGCTTGTTATAGCGATAATCTCCTTGCTCTCTCCACAAAATCTTAATGAACCACGTGTACTCCCCCACTACCTCCTAAGGTGGCAACACTCAAAACATTTAGGGACTTCCACTGTGTCCCCGTATTTGCTCATCTTTTCTTTTGGGCTCATGCCTCTACCATCTTGACATCTTCTCACAAAATAAGACCCGCCTGATTGGTTCTTGTATGTTCTGACCTCTTGCCCGCCGAGTACTAATTCAGTGGGTCCATTTTTGACCTCACTTTTCCCTCCAGACCATTAGGGGAGGATATGGCACAGAAGAGGAAACTCGTATGGGACGACAGCAAAGGACTTGTATGTCCCGGGCCATTTCGTATGGTGAAGGTTGTAAGGCCTTTGCAAACTTGTTGTATTTGAGGTACATTTTCATTATTTATTTCGATTTATTATACTGTAGTGACGCCTCTAGAACTGCGATGCAGTGCCTTAGACCGCTAGGCCACTCGGGAGGCCCTTGAGGTACATTTTTAATGAGCATTGAGAACACATCTAAAAAATGAATGATGATAAAATATAAAAAGGCCTCTAACCACTCAGATGCTAAATTTAGAAAAAGAAAACAAACTAATTTGTGGGCCTCACCAAATTCACACAAGCAAATGGCATGGGAGACGCTGTTCTCTTAAAGAAGTAAACATTTCAACTTCCCAGCTTGTGGAAATGTAGGTATAGGCTACTCAATGACAAACATGTAGGCCTAAATGGAAATGAGAAGATGAACAATTGATATATTACAAGTTTAATAATAACTAGTGGTTTAGAAAAGAACAGTTAATAGATAGTGTCATCTGCAATTAAAAATAATGTAGGCCATTCTTATCTCCTGCACTGACTCAAGCACACTGCAGCTGCAACACTGTTTGCTTGCAATTTCTCCTACAACCCAGTTTTTAGGTAAGCTATTGACAATAGTACTCTCACTATAATACTTTCATCTTGCTAATTAGCTGACCAGCAAAGTTTTCTATCATGTATCATCTGTGTCACTACCAAAGAAAGGTCAGTAATAATCTGTCTATATTTTAGTTGTTATGACATTGTTATATGTCAGAAGCTGCATTCACAGTGAATGAAATTGTTTAGGCAGGACAGTTATATGGCACAATTTTGCGTATATGTATATATTTTTTAAGCAACAACAAGTAAAGTGGCCTAAGTAAGGGCTCCGAGGCAGTCTTGCGTGGCTTTTCTAGTAATGCGTTGCCCTTTTAAAACAGCTCCGTCTTTCCATTCGCTTGGTGACGTCAGGACAGTGAAAGACTCCAGCCTATCCTCTCTAAACAATCAAAGGCAATCGCGGAGTCGCGGTTTACGAGGTAGACTTTTTCACTGCAAAAGACAGGGAATTAAACACTCACTGTTGGAATGAACCAGAGCCCAGTAGTCGCTGTGGATTAAAACGGAAACATTTGTGATGGCAGTAAATGTGAAAAAGTAGCCAAAACATCTACAGAGCAGCAAGACCGTCAGCAAGCAACTAGATGCACGAGCCTTGCTAGTATGAGCGAGCCGAACGGTCACAAACCTGGCTGCAGTCACAATTCCTCAATATTTTAACTGAACCAGCCTCGTGAAACCTTTAACGACTTTTGCTACTTTCAATTCCGAACAGTCAAAGTCCGCTACATTTTTGATTCTGAAAGAATTATGGCGGGGAAGCTGACAGCAGGCTCGGGAATACTGCTCGTGACAGCCAACGTTGGATCACTCTTTGAAGATGTAAGTTGATTTGCCTGCGACAGTCTGTTACAATGTTTCTTCGCAACTAATGTGATTGTTTTCCTGTTGTTTTGGTTACAATGTATCCACCAATGCCGCTTTCAATTGATTTCACTGCGCCCATGATATGGCAGTAGTCTTTATCGTAGCGTCGTAAACACCTTACTTCACGTGTGAGCATAACCACAGCGTGGGCCTCTAGCCAGCAATGTTGATAATGCTTGTAGTGTCTATCATTGTAGAAACCGTGATTTGGGGAAACAACTATTAATTGGACCTCCTGGTTTGGACGTTGCGGATAGGTTACATGAATTATTCTCTGTCTTGCAGTTTGCTGTAGTAGTAAAACATTATTGTGACAGCTACCAAGTAGAGGAGGTGTAGATTTCTTTTAGTAGCCTACTGTACCGTGCCTTTTTTGACGTTCACCTAGGCCTTTAGGTTCTCATAGAAGTCCACTCTTTTCAAACAAAATAATATATAGAGATGAGGCCAATATCTAGGCCAATATTTTTTTGTTGTTGTACCAATGTTTGTCCATAGGCTAAACATTTTCCACATACATTCAGATGAGCAACATGTATCTCCCTGCATGGGTGCAGTGTGAGAAGGATCATGTTTTGGTAGCATTTTCTTGACAGCCAACCTTATAATGAGATTGCATTTGACGTTGCATTTGGGCATGGACTCCCTCCGTTTGTTTTATAATTACACACATGAAACAAATGCATACTTTGTGTTGAGATAGCAAGTTTTGATGACATAGGCCGTGGTCTATTCAACAAGATCTAACATTAGGTGTAATGATGTTTTCCCTTTCACTTGTTGTATGTGGAATGTAAGGCCAGATAGACTAGGGTGAGCTAGGAGTATGTGAGGAGGACTGATATACTTGATTGGTCCAAAGCATGGAAATCAAATCAGCTGATTTAGGCATAAGGTCTTTTCCTTTCACATAATGCTATGGTACCGTAGATGAGTTGTTCCACCAATTGGGTGCCCTTTGAGTAGTGTAACTACATTCTGTCAAGTGTTTTACATTCTGTCAAAAAGAGAAAATGTCCAACTTAATAAAAAAAAGTTTCCTATCTCGAGGTAAAAAATAAAATACTATATTTAGTGCCAAGTAAAGTAACAGGGTTGAACGTGACAGAGTTACCTTATTTCTCAGAATGAGAACGAGTTGCCAGTTCCTTATATAATTGTGGTTTATGCTTATTGCACATTTATTAAACACAGACCTTACAGCTAGTTTAACAGTCTTTGGCAAAAATGCTGTGCGACAAATTGACCATACATTTTTCCAGAATCAATGTTCATTGATACTCCCGTTTTAGTAGTGTCTGCCCTGCATGCAATTTGAGCAGTTGACACATTAAAAAAATTGAATATTGTGAAAAAACATAAATTCAAATTAATCACATTTATTTGATATTGCCCAGCCCTACTCGCTAATAAGCAAACAGCGTGACATCCTTTACACAAGCACACTTGTAGTTATTTTGTTTGGAACACAGCCCTGCATCTGGCACATTTTCTTCACAATACAACAAACAGGCCCATTCTTTTCAGTACAAATTCAGGTAGCTCCCTGACGGTACCAACATCGCGATACTCCTTAGTATCGTGGCAAGTAAACAAAACACAAAGCGGAATTTCACTTCTTTAGGGAAACAGCCCTAATGTTACAAACAAACATCATTATATTGTCATCCAGTGTCACATTTATTTATTTTCCAAGCTACAGCACACAATATTTTATATACAGGTTTTTAAAGGACCAAAGAGTGAGGTCTGCTTCGTGTTTTCATTTGTGATACCGGTGTTGTCCCGGCCCTAAACCCAGGGTATAACACCATGTCATCCTGTAACTGTACATCAAACATAGTGATCATAAACGTTGACATTGTATATAACATTAGTTTTACGATATGGAAATGTAAAGTGCACATTTGGATTCACTGGTGTTTGGCTTGCTTGTATGACTTCAAATCGGTATTTATTATAATCCTCAACGTCAAATTTTTCAAGGTATGTTGAGTCTTGGTAACTTACAGCATTTCCCTCACTCAGACAACAAAAAATTGGCAAAAGCTGCCCAATTTAGCGGGAGGGATGGGAGCAACTTCTGCGTTCCAGTTTAGGTGTGTATTTGTGTCCAAATCTGCCATTTTGAAACCAAATCAAATCAAATTTTATTAGTCACATACACATGGTTAGCAGATGTTAATGCGAGTGTAGCGAAATGCTTGTGCTTCTAGTTTCCGGACAATTCAGTAATAACAACAAGTAATCTAACCTAACAATTCCACAACTACTACCTTATACACACAAGTGTAAAGGATAAAGAATATGTACTATAAAGATATATGAATGAGTGATGGTACAGAACGGCATAGGCAAGATGCAGTAGATGGTATAGAGTACTATATACATATGAGATGAGTACTGTAGGGTATTTAAACATAAAGTGGCATAGTTTAAAGTGGCTAGTGGTACATGTATTACATAAAGATGCAGATGCAGTAGATGATACAGTATAACACTATACATATGAGATGGGTAATGTAGGGTATGTAAACATTATATTAAGTGCATGTTTAAAGTGCTAGTTGGTACATTTACATAATTTCCACAATTCCCATTTTAAAGTGGCTGGAGTTGAGTCAGTATGTTGGCAGCGGCGCTAAATGTTAGTGGTGGGCTGTTTAACAGTCTGATGGCCTTAGATAGAAGCTTTTTTTCATACTCTCGGTCCTGCTTTGATGACCTGTACTGATCGCTTCTGATGATACGGGTAACAGGCAGTGGCTTGGTGGTTGTTGTCCTTATGATCTTATGCCTCCTGTGAATCGGGGGTTTGTGTAGGTGTCCTGGAGGGCAGTAGTTCCCCGGTGATCGTTCTGCAGACCTTCACTACCCTTGGAGAGCCTTACGGTTGTGGCGGAGCAGTTTGCGTACCAGGGTGATACGCCCCGACAGGATGCTCTCGATTGTGCATCTGTAGAATTTGTGAGTGCTTTTGTGACAAGCCGAAATATTCTTCTTCAGCCTCTGAGGTTGAAGAGGCGTGCTGCGCCTTCTTCACAACGCTGTCTGTGTGGTGTGGACCATTTCAGTTTGTCGTATGTGTAACCGAGGATATTAAAACTTTCCACCTCTCCACTACTGACCCGCGATGGTGGATAGGGGTGCTCCCTCTGCGTTTCCTGAATCCCAATCATCTCCTTTGTTTTGTTGACGTGTTGAGTGTAGGTTATTTCCTGACACCACACTCCGAGGCCCTCACCTCCCCCTGTAGCGCGTCCTCGTCGTTGTTGGTAATCAACCTACCACTGTAGTTCATCCGCAAACTTGATGATGAGTTGGAGCGTGCATGCCACGCATGTGGGTGAAACAGGAGTACAGGAGGGCTCAGAACGCACCTTGTGGCCCCAGTGTTGAGGATCAGCGGGGGATGTTGTTACCTACCCTCACCACCTGGGGCGGCCCGTCAGGAAGTCCAGGACCCAGTTGCACAGGGCGGGGTCGAGACCCAGGGTCTCGAGGCTTGATGACGATTTGGAGGTACTATGGTGTTAAATGCTGAGCTGTAGTCGATGAACGCAATTCTCACATAGGTATTCCTCTTGTCCAGATGGGTTAGGGCAGTGTGCAGTGTGGTTGCGATTGCGTCGTCTGTGGACCTATTGGGTCGGTAAGCAAATTGGAGTGGGTCTCCAATGGGTCTTACACTCACGTCTATGAATGTAAAGTGCTACATAAATAATAATCGACAGAAATTACAATGTCAAAGCAACATATTAACTAGGGCTATACAATGATGGTGAAAACGTGGAGAAATGTTGAGGTTAAGTGGGTTAAAATCTTCCTAGAAGTCACAGAGGGTGCAGAGAGGGACATGTCAAAATGATTCATTTTGGCACTTTAGCAAGTCTTTATATAAAAATGTGATGTATTTCATTTTCCATGTAGTCTATGTTGCAGGGCACTTCATTTAATGTAACAGGGCAGGCTTTTAAAATACAATATTTGTGCACAATTTACACTTAAAATAGAAAAGGGATGCAAAAGGAACTCATTTTGTGGAACGACCCAGGTGCGTCTGTGTCTGTTGATGACTATGTTGCTTTTGCAGAAGCAGCATCTATTCTTCCTGGGGTCCCAAACATTTTTAAAATATGACCAGTAACAAAACTCTGATAGACAAGGACAGTCACACACTTTTTTTTATTTTTTTATCCAGCAATATGCAAACAATATAACATTTTTTTTTTGTGTGTCTTAGTGTTTCTGTGTGTTTTTGTTTGTGTGTCACCTCAAAAAAAGGGGACGCTGTTCTATGAGATGTTTCATCTTTTTTTTAAAAGGTCATTTTGCTGTTTGTGTGAGTAATTGGAGATGGAAGGGAGTTCCATGCGATAGCTCTGTATAATACTGTACATTGTCGTGAATTTGTTTTTGACTTGGGGACTTTGAAGAGACCCCTGGTGGCATATTTTGTGGGTTATGTATGAGTGTCTGAGCTGAATTGAATTTGTTTATGCAGACAATCTGGAATTTTCTCATAAAAACTAGAAGAAAAGTAGTTAATCTCTCGTCAACCCTCAACCAGGAAAGACTGGCAAGCATGTTGTTGATGTTAGTTTTGTATTTGCAGTTAAGGGCAAGCCGTGTTGCTCTGTTTTGAGCCAGCTGCAGCTTTGCTAGGTCTTGTTCCCAGGGTTGAGGAGGGAGTCAACCATGTTAGATCTTGAGTTATTTAAGCTTGTAAAGCTTTATCGAGGTACCACTAAGTGCTGATTTCTCTGGCTCCTTATTATATTTCAGCTCGTAAGTTTGGGAATATTTTTCCCCCCCAACTGAAACCTGTTTCGAAGTTAGTTAGTTGATAACAACATACAGATGGAAAATATGTTAGTGGGTTGTGCTCATTGAACAGCATACTTCTCCTCCTTCCACTGCCAGCCCAGCATATCACTCTCAGTAGATCCAGGTTCCCTGGAACCGACACACTCATTCACTCCATGTTGATGGATCACGGTCCTAAGGTCTCAATAAAGAAAGGTGTGTGGGATGTTCAAACAAGCATTCAGCTGCAGGTGAATCTTTCACCATACTTTTTCTGTTCGTCCAAGTTCTCTGGATTCGAACATCAAACATTCATAATCTGCAAGGGTCCAGAGGCAAAGTCAAACATTCATTGTGAGACAACCCTGGTTAAGATGTTGAAAGGCAAACATGTATTTCCTGGAGTGCTTCAAATGTAAAGGTTAAATGTTAATCATTATTTACGTTTGTGAATGTCTTGCACACCCACTTTGTTTTATTTATTCACAGTTGGCCTTGCTATTGTACAGTACATTTGTGTCTGGTAAGTTAACCCCTCTCAAATCACATTTTATTGGTCACATACACATATTTAGTTGTAGGCCTCTGCCGTTTCAGCCCATGTGGGTGGTTTCTCTGTGATATCCTGACCTAAACATTTGTAATACCAGAGCAAGCCGAACCACTTGTAGGCTAACCCCATCCAGCCATCACCATGACTGACAAGTTTTGCACTGGTGCAGTGATTTAAACAGGATCACATAATGGCTGTGAGGTTGGAGGGTCATCAGAGGAGATAACTTTCCCATAGCTACACTGTATACCACTCCCTCCCTGCTGAACTCTAGACAGAGGACATAAGGGCACCTTCCTCCACCTAGACACCCAGGTTGGCAACAAATGCCCTCCATTCTCTAAAGAGACAACTCTGCTAGTGCTTAAAGCGTCATATGAATACCATCTGGCCTGGATGTCATTTTCTTCACCCACTACCAATCCATGTCATATAGAAGGCTATGTCCTATACTTTGGAGAGGTGCAGTGGGGAAACAGCGGATGCGTGTTTTGTCATGGGGCTTGTCTCTTTTTGCCCCACTTTGGTACAGTACTCTGGATATGGGCTCTGCTGTTTGACCTCTCTGGCTGGGCACTGTACCTAGCTCTGGCTTGCTTCTGTCTTCAGTCTTTTTCACTGTAGTCCCCTGACAGCTCATTAGCTCAGGCCGTCGCAATCTTGTCTCATTACAAGTGCACCCAGACCCCAGTTAGCCGGCATATTTACACTACTAAAGATAGAAAAAGGATGGAATGAAATGGGAAGAAAATATGTGTCCTCGAGCTTGGCCCTGATCTAGGTTTAGCTGCTTTGCCGGCGGCTTGGAACCCTGAATGACTATTAGGATTTCAAACGTTGCTACCGTAGGTGGGCCCACTGCTAACACTCCGTTAAGAATCAGAGAGCAGTGCCTCGGTAAAGCTGAGATAACTGCGCTTTTCTGGTTAACACGTAAGAATGTTATAGTGCATTTCAGATGCAACAGAAATAACCAGTGGGAAAAGCTGTTGGTTTATATTTAGGCCCAGATCACATGACTGATTCTCAGTAATGGGGAGGCTAAGTGAATCATATGATATAATATCCTGCAGTGTGTATTTATAGTGCCGGAGGGATATTAGACCACAATACGTGTCTTGTTAGTTTATGGCGCTGACTATTAGATCTGGTGTGAGAACATGAGTTTTGCTTCGTCCACAGTTCAGTCAGATTGAAAAGAGTAGGCTTGCTAGATGTTTATAATAGCGTAATTGCAGAGAAGTGGTTAACAAAGGTTGTGACGAAAGGGTAGCTAATCATTTACTGTAATGGGTGCAGAGCCTCATGTGTCCTGACCAATTGACATCAATTGACAACTTCTGACCTTAACTGCTCAACTACCGACCTTACCAGATTTTTTCAAAGCTATGGGCAATTCACGATATATACATTACACTATATATACAAAAGTATGTGGACACCCCCAATTAGTGGATTCGGCTATTTCATAAATTCGAGCACACCGCCATGCAATCTCCATAGACAAACATTGGCCGTAGAATGAAGAGCTCAGTGACATTCAACGTGGCACCATCATAGGATGCCACCTTTCCAACCAGTCAGTTCGTCAAATTCCTGCCGTGCTAAAGCTGCCCCGGTTAACTAAGTGCTGTTATTGTGGATTGGGAACGTCTAGGAACAACAGCGGCTCAGCCGCGAAGTGGTAGACCACACAAGCTCACAGAACGGGACTGCCGAGTGCTGAAGCGTTTGTCCTCGGTTGCAAGTGCAACACTCACTACCGACTTACAAACTGCCTCTGGAAGCGTCAGCACAAGAACTGTTCATCTGGAGCTTCATG
Organism: Salvelinus sp. IW2-2015; assembly: GCF_002910315.2. Classification (NCBI taxonomy): domain Eukaryota; kingdom Metazoa; phylum Chordata; class Actinopteri; order Salmoniformes; family Salmonidae; genus Salvelinus; species Salvelinus sp. IW2-2015. The sequence goes on along the minus strand of NC_036865.1, from coordinate 7,769,752 downwards.
AAGTGGGTTTCCATGGCCGAGCAGCCGCATATATGCCTAAGATAACCATGCGCAATACCAAGCATCGGCAGGAGTGGTGTAAAGCTCGCCGCAATTGGACTCTGCAGCAGTGGAAACACGTTCTCTGGATTGATGAATCACTCTTCACCAACTGGGTTTGGCGGAGGCCAGGAGAACACTACCTGCCTCAATGCATAGTGCCAACTGTAAAGTTTGGTGGAGGAGGAATAATGGTCTGGGGCTGTTTTTCATGGTTTGTGATAGACCCCTTAGTTCCAGTGAAGGGAAATCTTAATGCTATAGCATACAATGACATTCTAGACCATTCTGTGCTTCTATCTTTGTGCCAACAGTTTGGGGAAGGCCCTTTCCTGTTTCAGCATGACATTGCCCTGTCCACAAAGCAAGGTCCATAAAGAAATGGTTCGTCGATATCGATGTGGAAGAACTTGACTGGCCTGCACAGAGCCCTGACCTCAACCCCATCGAAAACCTTCGGGATGAATTGGAACGTCGACTGCGAGCCAGGCCTAATCGCCCAACATCAGTGCCCAACCTCACTAATGCTCTTGTGGCTGAATGGAAGCAAGTCCCTGCAGCAATGTTCTATCTAGTAGAAAGCCTTCCCAGAAGAGTGGAGGCTGTTATAGCAGCTAAGTGGAGACCAACTCCATATTAATGGCCATGATTTTGGGATGAGATGTTCAACGAGCAGTCACTTTTGGTCACGTAGTGTATCTCTTTATTTGTATTTTTTCCCCAAATAAGCTTTGTTGTGCAATTTAAAGATCAATACACTGTATGTAAAATTATATCTAGGCAAAATATAGGCCTTCCACAACCATAAGACCCACTAATATGGAACCCTGACCTGTTCACCAGACATGCCACTTTGTCGTGCTGCTGCCCCAGTTTCAACTGTTCTGCATGCAGCTTTGGAACCCTGACCTGTTCACCAGACGTGCTACCTTGTCCCGGACCTGCTGTTTTCGACCCTCTCCCTCCCTCTCTCCCCTCTCTTCCTCCCTCTCTTTTGCTCCTGCTGTCTCGACCTCTGAATTCTCAGTTATGAAAAGCCAAATGACATTTCCTCTTGAGGTGCTGACCTGTTGCACCCTCTACAACCATTGTGATTATTATTTGACCTTGCTGGTCATCTATGAACGTTTCAACATCTTGAAGAACTATCTGACCTTAATGGCCATATACTCTTATAATTTCCACCCGGACTGGCCACCCCTCAGAGCCTGGTTCCTCTCTAGGTTTCTTCCTAGGTTCCTGCCTTTCTAGGGAGTTCTTCCTAGCCACCATGCTTCTACATCTGCTTTGCATGCTGTTTGGCGTTTTAGGATCAGTTTCTGTATAAGCACTTAGTGACATCTGCTGATGTAGAAAGGGCATTATAAGTAAATATAATTGACTAATAATGTTATTATTTTAGCAAAATAGTTTAACCAGCTTTTTTTGTAATAATAACTGATCTGGCTTTGAAGTTGGTTTATGAAAATAATGTTTTGGTTACAAATGTAATAACCACAACCATTCACAATGCACATCCAATAATAACGACCAATTTCTAGGAGCAGGCATTATAGAAAATGAACACAGGTCTCATTAACAATCTCTCAAGCACAAGCCCACGTGCTAGTGAGTAGCCAACTAATCTTTTAAATGTTAGTCTAGCCAAATTGGATCCATTTGCTTGCTAACAAGGTAGAAAGAACATTTTCACTGTTATGAATTGCCAATTACTTATCTAAATGTGTGTTTTTATGCTCATTGCTCGTTTATAAAACACAAACTAGACAGCTAGCACATGACAGTCTTTGGCTAAAATTATTTTTCCCCAAATCATGTTAATTGTTCCTCGTGTTGTAGTAGGGTCTGCTCTGTTCTACATTTTGGGAGTTGAGACACAAAGGGTATCGTTAGAAAATTCTCATCTATTACATTAAAATAATGTCTCAAGCGGTTCGGTGTCCATGTGACCGATTCTGTTGGACCAAGCCTCAAATGCAAATGGAGAGTTTAAACTGCTTTTTGTCAGAGAGGGAGAAGTGATCTTCTGTCATTGTTGTTGTGAGTGGCAGGGGGAGGGGCTTGCTGTCTGTGTGCAAGTGGGAAGGTGCACAGTGCACACAGCAAAGAAGGAGCGAAGGAGACGAGACCAAAAAGACAGAACGCTCATAAAAATATATAAAAACCTTGATTCTTGCGATACAGGCATTTGGAATATAGCGCTAAAAGATTAATTCTAATTAATAAGATATATGGCCCAGACCTTGATGACACCACCATCTCTCCTAGTTTTTTCAGCCTGAGAGGGTTCCAGTATGTTTTAGATGTTGCCGCTGCTGGAATGGAAAGTTTCTGAAAAAAAGATGGTGCTATTTTTGTGCGCTCCCCATAGCTGCGGGAGGTAGGGGGGCTGAGGGTGCCCCCTGATAAATCGAAATTAAAACAATTATGTATATATACAGTACCAGTCAAAAGTTTGGACACCTACTCATTCAAGGTTTTTTCTTTATTTTTACTATTTTCTACATTGTAGAAATAACACACATGGAATCATGTAGTAACCAAAAAAGTGTTAAACAAATCAAGAGATATTTGAGATTCTTCAAAGTAGCTACTGTTTGCCTTGATGACAGCTTTGCACGCTCTTGGCATTCTCTCAACCAGCTTCATGAAGAATGCTTTTCCAACAGTCTTGGAGTTCCCACATATGCTGAGCACTTAATTGGCTGCTTTTCCTTCACTCTGCGGTCCAACGGGTGATTGTGGAGGCCAGGTCATCTGATGCAGCACTCCATCAATCTCCTTCTTGGTAAAATAGCCCTTACACCGCCTGGAGGTGTGTTGGGTCATTGTCCTGTTGAAAAACAAATGATACTCCCACTAAGCGCAAACCAGATGGGATGGCGTATCGCTGTAGAATGCTGTGTTAGCCATGCTGGTTAAGTGTGCCTTGAATTCTAAATAAATCACTGACGGTGTCACCAGCAAAGCACCATCACACCACCACCCCTATGCTTCACGGTGGGAACCACACATGCAGAGGATCATCTGTTCACCTTCTCTGCGTCTCACAAAGACACGGCGGTTGGAATCAAAAATCTCAAATATGGACTCATCAGACCAAAGGCCAGATTTCCACCGGTCTAATGTCCATTGCTCGTGTTTCTTGGCCCAAGCAAGTCTTTTCTTCTCATTGGTGTCCTTTTAGTAGTGGTTTCTTTACAGAAATTTGACCGTGAAGGCCTGATTCACGCAGTCTCCTCTGAACAGTTGATGTTGAGATGTGTCCGTTACTTGAACTCTGTGAAGCAGTTATTTGTGCTGGTAACTCTAATGAACTTATCCCCTGCAGCAGAGATAACTCTGGGTCTTTCCTGTGGCGGTCCTCATGAGAGCCAGTTTCATCATAGCGCAAGATGGGTTTTGCGACTGCACTTGAAGAAACTTTCAAAGTTCTTGAAATTCTCCGGATTGACTGATCTTCATGTCTTAAAGTAATGATGGACTGTCATTTCTCTTTGCTTATTTGAGTTGTTCTTGCCATAATATGGACTTGGTCTTTTACCAAATAGGGCTTCTGTATACCACCCCTACCTTGTCACGACACAACTGATTCGCTCAATCACGTTAATATGGAATTTATTTCCTTAACTTTTAACAAGGCACACCTGTTAATTGAATTGAATTCCAGGTGACTACCTCATGAAGCTGCTTGAGAAAATGCCAAAAGTGTGCAAAGCTGTCAAGGCAAAGAGTGGCTACTTTGAAGAATATCAAATATCAAATATATTTTTTGGTTACTACATTATTCCATATGTGTTATTTCATAGTTTTGATGTCTTCACTATTATTCTACAATGTAGAAAATAGTAAAAATAAGGAAACCCTTGAATGAGTAGGTGTGTCCAAACTTTTGACTGGTACTGTGTATTCTTTAAATACTCCCCCGCAAAATATGAACTTTGCCTTCAGAACTCCTGTATGAGTGGAGAGATATACTCCTCTGCACCCCCCCCCCCCCCCCCCCTCGACAGCAGCCTCAACCCAAAACATCTCCTCCTGCCCCCTCAGAACATGAAATTAGATTTTCAAAGAGAAAATGGAGTGAGATGGATTGGCCTGGCATCTCGAAGCCTGAATAATCAGCGTCTATTGCCTGCACAATATCTTAATTCCTCTCCACTGAAGCCCATGATGGTGTCTTTGACTGTTTGTTTATGGGTTTAATAATGATATATTTTTAATAATACGTTGACACCTTGGGCCTAGATTTAACTGTGATGCTGTTGATTTATGCCTACATAGATTTTTCAATAAAGAATAATGAAACTCTTACGTTGCTGCATTTTTTTTCAATTGACTTAATAAGGAAAAATGGAGAGTGTAAACATGTTGTCTAGACATTTATTAGATTCTTCTCTAATTGGCACAGCTGGGAGTTTAGAGGCATTCCGTTTGTCTTTTACAACCCTTCATTTCTTTGGAGGATGAGAATCTGAGATGTTCAGGAGACCTCTTCAGATCACGGCCATTACATTGATGTCAGCTAGCCCAAGATGCAGGGCCCCCTTTGTCAAAAGCAGGGGTGGAAAATATTTTGCTTGTCCAGAGACGCACCCCTGCGGCGCTCCACCAACGTTCCGCTAAATCATCTAACTTAAGTCATGTAGCCTGTGGTAGAAAGTGTATATGGAATCTTCTGTAGCCCACAGGCTGGAGATCAAATGAATGACATTAGCTAGGTTTCCATCCAAATGGCGACAGATTTTCATGCAAATATTCGCATAAATAAAATATGCCCGTTTCCCACCAGAGATGTTTCCATCAACTTCACTAGTTGTGCACATAAAACTCATTTTTAAATTCCCATGTACGAAAAAGATTCCATCTCATTTTTAACTCCTGTACTGTTGGTTTTGTCACAAATGTTTTTTTTATCCAACATGTACTTTACTCGCATAAAAAGGTTGGATGGAATCCTGGTTAATGTCATGAGACAAATATTTTTTACATCATGCACGTTTCTCTGATCTATCAAATAAAAAATGTTAACTAACATCATACCCTATAAACAGGACAGGTCAAAGTAAAATGGACAATATGGAATGTATTGTCATTACAATCAGTGGTTTCAAGTTTGTATCCGTACCTTTAAAACATTTTTTTTGATGATCATAGCAAAAAATGTAATAGTTCTGCATTTCCCGCTGTGTAAACACATTGATTCTCATTGCAAATAGGTTCCGGATAACTTAAAGTTAGGTTGCTGATATACAGAGCTTAAATAACCCAAATGATTAGTCACAGGAATCGGGACTAATAAAGCCTGCCTGTTTTACAAACGGTAGGCCTACCACATGGATCGGCATTAATAAAATGGTCGACACTGTACGTTTACACCCCAGTAAGCACGCACTGACTCCGTCTTTTGTTTACATTTTAATTTTTTTAAATAATAAAACACAATCGGGACCGGCCTTGATTTCAACATACATGGACCGGACCAAATCTGAACCATTCATAGACGTCTATGTTTGGTTCAGCTTTGATCCGGTCGGGACCAGCCTTGATTTGGCCCATACATAAAGTTTATTTCAGTGTCCACAGGCATTCGGTCTGGACAGGCCTATATTTGGCCCAAACATAATGTCTATAATTGGTTCAGATTTGGTCCGGACCGGCCTTGACATGGCCCAAACATTTGAAAAGCCCAAATCTGAACCAATCATAGACATCTATGTTTCACAAGAGTTGACGGCAGAGTACAGTTCAGTACAATACAATAGAGTAAAGTATTGTGCCCTACTTTACTCTAATGTACTCTACTCAAGGCATCTGTCCACCTTTCATTCAGAACCTAAAATGAACATAACTTCAATGTCTGGAAACATACTGATTTTAGCCAATCGCAGTAGTGTCAATTGATAATTGTGATCAATTATTTTTCTACCTGAATCCATCTATACGCCGAGTCGCTATTCACAATTTCCCCAGCATGGAGGAAAACATGGGAGAGTTCTCATAGACCTGCAGCAAAAGAAATCATCCATTTACACAATAATGTCTAGCTGCAGACTTTGGTTGATACATGCCGCGCCCACTATGCGTCACTTTCTACATGATGCACCCACTGCCATTGAGGCTGCTAGCACTGCCTCTGGCCCACATTCCAGCACAGTAGGTGGTGGTAGTGCACCAACATTTTATGCCAACCGCTGAAATAACACAGAGGAAGGAGGCTGCTAGCTAGCTAGGGAACACTGGTACACAGTGTTGTCCGCCCCCATAGTTCGGTTAATGTTACGGCGAGGGAAGTAGCTACCTAGTGTAGCCAACCCAACTCTCACGGGGCACTATCAGGTAGTGATTACCCTCTCCGTAGCGTTAAAATAACTGTGGAAAGACGGTGTCCTAGCTAGCAGCCTCAAGGGCAGTGGCACGGAATGTAGTAAGTGACACATAGTGGGCGCATGTAGTAAATGTGGTCTGCAAATAGATAGATTTAGATAGACTTCACCATTTACATGCAGATTATTTTGTGTGCATTTCACACTACTTTTGGATTATAATGGGATTGTAAGGCTCGTGAATGTCCCGCTTAATTAATGTTTGTTATCGTCATATCAACAGCAATATACTTAAAAAAATAATTGAACCAGTAACAAGGCTCTTTGGCTAGCTTTGCTACCAATGCAAGTCAATGAGCGTTTAGCATTCTAGCTAACAACTGCTGCATCCAAAATAGGTATTTTGCAACTATCACAACCAAGTATTGTCTTAGCGACTGTTCAAGCAATAATCAAAAGAACATTGTTAAGCCTCTGAGTACCCCTAAAAGTTTTTTTGTTTTATCCGCCCAAAAAGTATAGAATATTTTGGTTAAGGTGGCCAGGCAGAATGTGCAGCTGCACCAGTGCGACCAATTAAAAAATATAACTCACACAGCCAAGTCAAACTGTCGCAAAATGCGACTAAATGGTTTGTATTCATTGTGTTATTAACTTGCATTTTACTACAGTAACTAGTATTTATTCAGCATTTAGTGTGTACTGCAACTGCTAGCATAATTTTTGTTTCATATGGATTGGAGACTGGCTCAGCTAACAAGCAAACTAGCTAGCTACCAAACTAGCTAGCTGTCGCGTCGTTCGGGCCAAACCAAAAAATCCTTAGCACGGTTACTTCCCTTTTGAGCATGGTGAAGTTATTAATTACACTTTGGATGGTGTATCAATACACCCAGTCAATACACAGATACAGGTGTCCTTCCTAACTCAGTTGCCGTAGAGGAAGGAAACCGTTCAGGGATTTCACCATGAGGCCAATGGTGACTTTAAAACAGTTTTGAGTTTAATGGCTGTGTTAGGAGAACTGAGGATGGATCAACAACATTGTATTTACTCTACAATACTAACCTAATTGACAGAGTGAAAAGAAGGATGCTTGTACATAATAAAAATATTCCAAAACATGCATCCTGTTTGCAATAAGGCACTAAAGTAAAACTGCAAAAAATGTGGCAAAGCAATTTACTTTACAACCTAAATACAAAGCCTTATTTTTGGGGCAAATCAACACCACACATTGAGTACATACTGTATTTTCAAGTATAGTGGTGGTCGCATCATGTTATTTGTATGCTGAGTTAAGGACTGGGGATTTTTTAAGGATTAAAAAGAAACAGAATGTAGCTATGCACAGGCAAAACCCTATCGGGAAACTTTGTTAAATCTGCTTTCCACCAGAAACTAGGAGATTAATTCACCTTTCAGCAGGACAATAACCTAAAACACAAGGCCAAATCAAAACTGGAGTTGCTTACCAAGAAGACTGTGAATGTTCCTGACTGGCTGAATTACAGTTTTGACTTAAATCTACTTGAAAATCTATGACGAGAACTAAAAATGGCTATCTAGCCATAATCAAAAACCAGTTTGACAGAGCTTGAAGAATAGTTTTAATAATAATGGGCAGATGTTGCACAATCCAGGCGTGGAAAGCTCTTAGAGATTTACCCAGAAAGACTGCTGTAATCACTGCCAAAGGTGCTTCTACAAAGTATTGACTCAGGGGTTGTGAATAATTATGTAAATGAGATATTTCTGTGTATAATTTTTATACATTTGCTAAAATGTAAAAAACATGTTTTCACTTTGTCATTATGGGGTATTTATTGTGTGTGTAGATCGATGAGAGAGGAAAACATCAATTTAATATATTTTGAATTTGTGCTGTAACACAACTAAATGTGGAATAAGTCAAGGGGTATGAATACTTTCTGAAGGAACTGTACATACAGTGCATTTGGAAAGTATTCAGGCCCTTTTTTCCACATTTTTTTTACGTTACAGACTTATTCTAAAATGTATTAAATACATAAAAATCCTCATCAATCTACACACAATACCCCATAATGAAAAAGTGAAAACTTATTTTATATAAAAAAAAGAAAACAGAAATATCTTAATCACATAAGTATTCAGACCCTTTGCTATGAGTCTCGAAATTAAGAGCAGGTGCTTCCTGATTCCATTGATCATCCTTGAGATGTTTCTACAACTTCATTTGAGTCCACCTGTGGTATATTCAATTGATTGGACATGATTTGGAAAGGCATACCTGTCTATTTAAGGCCCCACAGTTGACATGTTCGAGCAAAAACCAAGCCATGAGGTCAAAGGATTTGTCCGTAGAGCTCCAAGACAGGATTATGTCGAGGCACAGATCTGGGGAAGAGTACCAAAACAATTCTGCACCATTGAAGGTCCCCAAGAACACAGTGGCCTCCATCATTCTTAAATGGAAGAAGTTTGGAACCACCAAGACTCCTCCTAGAGCTGGCCGTCCGGCCAAACTGAGCAATCGGTGGAGAAGGGCCTTGGTCAGGGAGGTGACCAAGAACCCGATCGTCAGTCTGACAGAGCTCTAGAGTTCCTCTTTGGAGATGGGAGAACCTTCCAGAAGGACTTGAATATGAATACATGTGAGAGATTCTTATGGATACAAAGCCATAGATATACAATGCAGTCGGGAAGTATTCAGACCCCTTGACTTTTTCCACATTTTGTTACCTTACAGCCTTATTCCATAATTTATGAAATTGTTTTCAAACTTAGACAATTATCTGGTAACAGCTATTGTGGACATTCCTGCAGTCAGCATGCCAATTGCACGCTCCCTCAACTTCAGACATAGTTGCACGCTCCCTCAACTTCAGTTGTGTGACAACACATTTTACATTTTTTATTGTCCCCAGCACAAGGTGCACCTGTGTAATTAACCTTTTTAATCAGCCTCTTGATATGCCACAACTGTCAGGTGGATGGATTATATTGGCAAAGGAGAAATGTTCGCTAACAAGGATTTAACCAAATTTGTGCACAACATTTTTGAGAAATGCGCTTTTATGTGCATATGGAAACATTCTGGGATCTTTTTATTTCAGCTCATGAAACATGGTACCAACACATTACATGTTGCGTTTTATATTTTTGTTCAGAATGTGTAGGGAATGACTCTATATGGCACTGACATTTCCCAAATCTGTCTTTGTTGCCTCTCCACTGCTCCATTTCCTCTGCCCCCCTCTCCTTCACCAAGACTGATGAGAACCCAGCCCAGTCATGAGAGAAGGCCCAGTCAGTTGGCAGTACCCGGGTAGTATTCATCAAGAATACATAATGGAAAAAATTCAACGTTTTAAAACGTAACAAATTTGTCTTATTGGACCAGTTAATTCCTCCCTGTTTGTCTGTTTTCTTCGGTGCCTAATGAATATGACTCAGGCATTAGTAAGAGCTGAGCTCCACAGGCTCTACCAGGTCACCATGACCCAGAATCACAGCTCAGTACAGGGCAGGGTAGGCCTTGTGTAAACCAGGCGGCAGGATTGTTTCTTTGACATTGACAATAATTTGTCCACTCCACAGTCACTGGGCTAGACCGGTGTTTACGGCTCATGGGAGATAACTGTGAAGTTATCCCCCTTTCCTCCCTTCCCATCGGGCGAGGATAGGGAAGAGATGGGGCATACTGTAGGCCTACACAGGTTCACTGACCCTCTTTAGATAGTGGGTGAGAGCAGGACAATGAGGGCTCGGTAGCCTCGGTTTCAGATAAGGAACTAGATAAGGGTGGGAGTGTCAGAGCAGGTCCTCTCTTAGTCATAATTATAAGGGATGGGAAAGACTGACAGGGACACGCCCCCCTCTACCTTTCCACTCCTTTATTCATACACTTGCTGCCGGGAAAGGGGCTCAGCTCAAACCCATTAAAACGTGTTGAGTTAGAGTTGATTAAATCCACAGGTAGGATACCGATACCAATTGATTTATGTGTGCCAAACATGCTGAAAAAGGCGAATGCTCAATGAAGTCACTGCTGATGCACAGTACAGCTGTGTAACTAGTGTATTGCCCACCTGTCAGGGGTTTTCGTCTGTCACTTTTTCCACTGTTCTGGAATGTTCTTCTATAATGACCTCCAGTAGCTCCCCATCTCCTGTTGCTGCAAGTTGAGCTGCAGAGAAGAGTTCCCAGGAGGAAGTGTCTGTCTCTGGCCATAACACACAGTCTGTTTCCCAAGTGTGTCCCATGTTAAAGGCATGTCTGTAACGCCATTCTGTGTGTGTGTGAGAGAGTTCATGAATGTGAATGTTAACGCCCTCCTACATCAGTTAAGCTTTTCGCTTCAGGTAAGCACCTAACACTGACTTACAGGGGGAGGTGAAATGAGGGAAAGTGTGGGTTTTGGTGAAAAGGTAGAGGCCTATCTAACATAGCAAGTCTTCCTAGTTAGTAATACTTGTGTAAGTGGTGTCTCACTATGTTGTGTCAGCAGTGGAGGAGAGTAGGGAGAGGGCAGAGGGGGAAGTATGTACATTATTGAGGGTTTCTGTGGATCTCAGACTGGTTGGTTACATGATGTGTGCTTGTAAGAGGAAGCAAGTCGAGAGGGACATGCCTCACACTTTTCCAATAGGGCTGCACGATGATATGGACATACAAAATATCCATATCGCAAGAGGCTGCAATGTTCTTGCTTCTTCAGTGGTATGGCAGTATTTTTTTGTCTACAGGAAAACCGATGTCAACCAAATGCAAGTGTTGTGCAAAAGTTGCCTCAGAGTTGTGGTGACAACGAGGCAACACGACTAGGGCTGTTAGGGTGACCGTATTACCGCCACAGTCATGACCGCAATCAAATTCCACGTGACCGCTTTGTCACGGTAACTAGGCTTCTCTCTTCTGCTGCTGATGGTCATTAGGAACCTACTAAACTTGCTAACTGCATGGTACTCAGCACTCTATTGTCTCTCTAATCACTCTGATATCAATGCAAATGTTCTTGAAAATCAAATTAAACAGGTCATCAGACTAACTTGAATGAACGTATCCTCTGCAGCAGAGGTAATTCTGGGTCTTCCTTTCCTGTGGCGGTCTCCATGAGAGACAGTTTCATCATAGCGGCACTTGAAGAAACGTTTAAAGTTCTTAATGTTCTGCATTGACTGACCTTCATGTCTTAAAGTAATGATGGACTGTAATTTCTCTTTGCTTATTTAAGCTGTTCTTGCCATAATATGGACTTGGTCTTTCACCAAATAAGGCTATATTCTGTATACCACCCCTACCTTATCACAACACAACTGATTTGCTTAAACGCATTAAGAAGGAAAGAAATTCCACAAATTAACTTTTAACAAGGCCCACCTGTTAATTGAAATGCATTCCAGGTGACTACCTCATGAAGGTGGTTGAGAGAATGCCAAGCGTTTGCAAAGCTGTCATCAAGGCAAAGGGTGGCTACTTTGAAGAATCTAAAATCTAATATACGTTTTGATTTGTTTAACACTTTTTTTGGTTACTACATGATTCCATATGTGTTATTTCATAGTTTTGATGTCTTCACTATTATTTTACAATGTAGAAAATGGTAAAAAAAAAAAATATGTTGTATATGTAAAGACAATATTAAATTAAGAATAGTCTGATGGGTGACAATATTAGGCTATCACTTGTGAATGATGCCCAGCGTCTGCATTAAAGCAAGAAACAGTGCATGCCTTTGCTACTTTTTCAAATCATAGTTGCGCACCTTATGTAGCCTAGCTCATAGGCCTTTGTTTTGGTAAGTTTTGTATCACAACTAAAGTGGCCAAATAATTTCTTTAAATGAAGGACATTAATCTGCATTACAACCGGTGTATAGCCTAACTCGCATCCATAGGCGGCGCGTGTGTTTCAAGTTTGGGGATGATAATGGGGAAGATCATTTTCACCATAAAAATCTACCTTTATAATAATGCATTAGATGCGTTTGCGGTCACTTTTGAGAACAGTATTTTCCCTCTAACTGATTGCACTTATAATGTGAAGAAATGGCCTAATAGTTGATCAACATTTTAAGCTAAATGTTCTGATCTGTTGCAATTTTTTAATTTTTAAATTTATTTATTTGGGATCTATCGCATCCCACAACTGTCCCAGAGTATGTTTGGAATATAGAATAGGTCAACTTTTGTACTATGGTGGATAGTAGATTGACAGGCTCTAGTGCTTTTGCTGTTCGTTAGGCCTACTCATCTTGTTGGTTGACGAAAAGTAAATGTGGACAGTTCTTCTAACATCTTCAATATGTCCCTTGGAATTTGATAAGAGGGAAGCGCGAGCTTGCGTCCCAGACGTGTCTGTCTTCACTTGTAGCCTACTTAGCTGAAATGCCTGTGAGAAGGACCCGATCATCTGACGTGCATTGGCTAATAAGAGTTGATACAGTGGGGAGAACAAGTATTTGATACACTGCCGATTTTGCAGGTTTTCCTACTTACAAAGCATGTAGAGGTCTGTCATTTTTATCATAGGTACACTTCAACTGTGAGAACGGAATCTAAAACAAAAATCCAGAAAATCACATTGTATGATTTTTAAGTAATTCATTTGCATTTTATTGCATGACATAAGTATTTGATCACCTACCAACCAGTAAGAATTCCGGCTCTCACAGACCTGTTAGTTTTTCTTTAAGAAGCCCTCCTGTTCTCCACTCATTACCTGTATTAACTGCACCTGTTTGAACTCGTTACCTGTATAAAAGACACCTGTCCACACACTCAATCAAACAGACTCCAACCTCTCCACAATGGCCAAGACCAGAGAAGCTGTGTAAGGACATCAGGGATAAAAGTGTAGACCTGCACAAGGCTGGGATGGGCTACAGGACAATAGGCAAGCAGCTTGGTGAGAAGGCAACAACTGTTGGCGCAATTATTAGAAAATAGAAGAAGTTCAAGATGATGGTCAATCACCCTCGGTCTGGGGCTCCATGCAAGATCTCACCTCGTGGGGCACAATGATCATGAGGAAGGTGAGGGATCAGCCCAGAACTACACGGCAGGACCTGGTCAATGACCTGAAGAGAGCTGGGACCACAGTCTCAAAAGAAAACCATTAGTAACACACTACGCCGCATGGAATTAAAATCCTGCCAGCGCACACAAGGTCCCCTGCTCAAGCAGGCGCATGTCCAGGCCCGTCTGAAGTTTGCCAATGACCATCTGGATGATCCAGAGGAGGAATGGAGAAGGTCATGTGGTCTGATGATTCAAAAATAGAGCTTTTTGGTCTAAACTCCACTCGCCGTGTTTGGAGGAAGAAGAAGGATGAGTACAACCCCAAGAACACCATCCCAACCGTGAAGCATGGAGGTGGAAACATCATTCTTTGGGGATGCTTTTCTGCAAAGGGGACAGGACAACTGCACCGTATTGAGGGGAGGATGGATGGGGCCATGTATTGCGAGATCTTAGCCAACAACCTCCTTCCCTCAGTAAGAGCATTGATGATGGGTCGTGGCTGGGTCTTCCAGCATGACAACGACCCGAAAACACAGCCAGGGCAACTAAGGAGTGCTCCGTAAGAAGTATCTCAAGGTCCTGGAGTGGCCTAGCCAGTCTCCAGACCTGAACCCAATAGAAAATCTTTGGAGGGAGCTGAAAGTCCGTATTGCCCAGCGACAGCCCCGAAACCTGAAGGATCTGGAGAAGGTCTGTATGGAGGAGGAGGGCCAAAATCCCTGCTGCAGTGTGTGCAAACCTGGTCAAGAACTACAGGAAACGTATGATCTCTGTAATTGCAAACAAAGATCTGGTACCAAATATTAAGTTCTGCTTTTCTGATGTATCAAATACTTATGTCATGCAATAAAATGCTAATTAATTACTTAAAAATCATACAATGTGATTTTTGGGATTTTTGTTTTAGATTCCGTCTCTCACAGTTGAAGTGTACCTATGATAAAAATTACAGACCTCTACATGCTCTGTAAGTAGGAAAATCGGCAAAATCGGCAGTGTATCAAATACTTGTTCTCCCCACTGTATATCTGAGAGCCATGCGAGTCAGAGGTGCTTCGAAGCACGGCAGCTGAGAGAAGAGAATTATACTGATTTATATTCTGCACAATGGACACTTTGGCCGCAAAATTATTTTGCGTGGATTATTTTGGGGGCATTACAGGAAATTCGAGGACTGAAAGAATATTGTCAAGTGCTTATCAAATTGTGAATGAGAGACTGATGAAGTGTGTGCAACCTGCACAAGATAGAAATCAGAGCTCATGTGACTTTTTTCAAATCATCATTAGTCGCATCATGCAGCCTTAGAATGTATTAAAAATCGAAACATATAGCCCAACGTTTGTATCATAACTAAAGGCTATATTAAGTAGATTTCAGACTTTTTAAAAAATGTAGATGTTCCAAAGGTCTGCATTAGTGGCTTGTAGGCGGAAGTCAGGAGATGCTCAACGTGTTTATGCTAATTAATGATCAGTTACCGTGAGGCCATCTGTTATTTTCTTGACAATAACTGGCTGACAATTTTATGACCGCCACAGCCCTAAACACGACACATTTATTCAAACATTTTAAGAAGAACCATCTTCTTAAAGATGACGATTGTGTGGTGAAAAAGCACCTGCCAGCAACAAAGACCCTCAGCCATAGCCTGACACCTCGTTAAGCAGTCATTGATTCCCACAGACACATAGGTGATAGCCTCTGTGATTTCTATCTGTCACATAGACAAAGACATGATTCCTATTTACACTGTCTGCAAAGACATCAAGAAGATGATAAACAAGCTGGACAGGAGATAAAGGATTCCATCTCGAACATATTTCTCCCAAGTCACCATCACAACACTGTATAACAAAATTAAAGATGTGATATGCAGAAATCGCTCCGCCATTACCTGGTTGCTAAAATTCTAATAGTTTGTCTAATTTCAGTTCATGTGACAAAACAAGCAATGTATAGTGTAGAGAATCATTGGATCTAAACCACTGTGAAATATTTTTCCAATTTACCAAAACTATTATATTTTTAGCTGTTTGAAGCTGGTATACAAAACCAAAAGTAAAAGAAGCAAAAACAAACTTAAGAACCGGAAGCATTGAAATAGCTCACATAGAACAGATCGATCGCTTCTTAGACTTGCATTAAATGAGTGACAGATCTATCACTCATTTTTCTATGTGAATTTGGTCAGGTCACCCAAAAAGTTTCATAATGGCACCATTAAAGGGGATTTTTTTTTAAACCTTCATATTCATCTCCAGGACCACCCCAACATCAACATATGTGAAAATTGTGCGTTTCTATGTTTTGTAGTAAAAATATGTGGGAAGATAAGTGTTCGCCAATGACCTCATCGGTGTGCATCGTGGGATTTTTTTTTTTTAACCAATTATGAGTAGGCATTGCCTACTAATTGTCTACTAATTGGTTGATGATGTCATTGGAAACACTTATCTATCTTTATCTTTTTTGCTACAAAACATAGATGATATTGGGGGTGGTGCTGGGGAGGATGAATATGAAGTTTACATAAAAAAAAAATTAAAAAAAATCCTTTAACGGAGAAGATGAACCAGAACTCACACATGTTGACTATTACGTGACTACAACAGACCTTTGGTGTAGTAGAACAACCAAGCCCTACATTTGTTTGAAAGTACACTTTATTGTTGAGGAGTTTCAACTGAAAGGTTGGTGCTTGGAAACATCATAGGCTACTTCCCTGGCGATTACACGGGAGAAAACATCGCTCTGGAGTTGCGAGAAGCTTTAGCCACCTGATCCTGAAATGAGGAGCAACAGCAAGTGTGCGTAACGATAACTGTGCAAACGTGGTAAAGGCCATTGCGTTGAATGACTGTGCCAGACTCCTAGGTTTTAAATCATTGGTAGGGTACATGTTCATGTTTTTAAGTCACTTCGACTTAATTTTAATTATAATAATGATTGAGCCTACGTATACATAATTACACAACCATACACTTCGTATTCCATCTGCAGCCTATGGCTGCCTGAATAAATAATTAATGGGAAATAGGAACTCATGTTAATTAATTAACGAATTAGAGCTGCGCTTAAAAAAATTACATTTGGTAATACTGTATTTAGGTGTAATAATCCTATCATCATATGTATGACAATGTTGGAAAATATTTGTTTAATTTGGTTTTGTATTCAGTTAGCAAAGTATGTATTAATTCCCATGATCTCATTTTAGAATTTATGTTATATACCCTGACACTTGTTTTAACCATGTCTGATGGATTTACCAAGATTTCAAGTGCTTGAAAATCTCAATTCATAATCGCAATTGCAAAATCTGTCCCAAAAAAACAATATTAGATATTTTGTCCAAATCGTGCAGCCCCCCCAACCACATCTGGCTTAGGGCCCCCATCGAATCCAACTTTCTTATGTCTACCATACCATGTAAGAACAGCTTAACTCTGTACAAACTTAATGACATTCATGTCCAAACTTGGCCTTGTCACAAGAATGTCAACATTATTCAATGAAGCAGGTAAAGCATCTCTTCCTCTTGTAGAGGCTGGCTGATTAATCTGACTGGGGCCTGTCACAGCTAGAATATAGCCTTTCCCCACTACATGAGCAATGGCATGTACTGAAGACCTGTCAGAGGGAAACATGGCAGATTGTATGTATTCTTCCATTGTATTCTTCTCGTACACCACCTCTGTGTGTTAGTACTGAATAGAGTGTGCTTATCATGGTGTTATTGTTTCTGGAATTGAGTTTAGTGTCAGCAAGCCCCCAGTGTTTCTTCAGTTTATTATTGGCCTTCAGAATCTGTTGCAATGTTTATCAGAGGAATTTGTAACGTCCCCTCATGTGAAATGAATTTGTGTATTTGAAAGTAAAACGTCCCTGTGTGTTTTGTTTGTGAATGTGCAAGAACACCAACTGCAAGTCCTGGCCACTAGTGATTATGTCATACCTGTCAACATGGTCTCATGGTTATTACCACACACAGACACCGCTGGGGTGTGCAGGGAGGGACACAAATAGTCAATGGTTGCGAAAAGCCTTCATACCAAATGGATTTCCTGGAAAGCTAATGTGTTTAATAATAGAACACCTCCCACACTCCCGGTGAAGACATCTCCTCCGCTCCTGCCAGCGTTGCCTTCGCATAACTAGGCTTGTATGGCTTTCTTGACAAAATAAAACGGCTTCATAACAAAGTAATTTTCTGGTTTTTCAGCAGCTTTATGAAATGTTTTCTAGAAATGGGTGCATAATACAAGCACATTTTTTGGGGGGGGCATGATAATGTAGCCTGAACAATTTGTCTTTACTCTAGCACCAATGTTACAGTATCTAATGGGTAATGGATTGATGTAGTCGAACTCAAAAGAACAGGTGGATGGGGTTAGTCCCCTTCACCAGCTACCTGTCTCTTACTTCCTCCAGTATGCGACTCCTGCCGTATTTCAGATCTGTTAATGAGAGTGGCCCTCAGAGGGTTGCTTCTTCACAGGGAAACGGGGCCCAGGGCTTTCAGCGGCCTCATTCCAACCTGCCCTGGTTTAAATGTCTTGAGAGACCGTACAGGGATGTTCAGCCAGCCAAGCTCATCACTTCCATCTTCTAATAAGTCCCTCCCTTGTGTCTCTATTTCTTTCTGTCACACACACACACGCACGCACGCACGCACGCACGCACGCACGCACGCACGCACGCACGCACACACACACACTCTCTCTTTTGGCTCATCATATAAGCTACTGTTTATGATCTATCCTGTTGCCTAGTCACATTATCCCTACCTATATGTACAGTACCAGTCAAAAGTTTGGACACACCTACTCATTCCAGGGTTTTTCTTTATTTTTACTATTTTCTACATTGTAGAATAATAGTGAAGACATCAAAATGATTAAATAACACATATGAAATCATGTAGTAACCAAAAAAGTATTAAACAAATCAAAATATATTTTAGATTTTCCAAAGTAGCCCCCCTTTTCCTTGATGACAGCTTTGCACACTTTTGGCATTCCCTCAACCAGCTTCACCTGGAATGCTATTCCAACAGTCTTGAAGGAGTTCCCACATATGCTGAGCACTTGTTGGCTGCTTTTCCTTCACTCTGCGGTCCAACTTATCCCAAAGTTGGGTGATTGTGGAGGCCAGGTCATCTGATGCAGCACTCCATCACTCCCCTTCTTGGTCAAATAGCCCTTACACAGCCTGGAGGTGTGTTGGGTCATTGTCCTGTTGAAAAACAAATCATAATCCCACTAAGCTCGAACCAGATGGTATGGCGTATCGCTGTAGAATGCTGTGGTAGCCATGCTGGTGAATTGTGCCTTGAATTCTAAATACATCACTGACAGTGTCACCAGCGAAGTACCCCCACACCATTACACCTTCTCCTCCATGCTTCACAGTGGGAACCACACATGCAGAGATCGTCCGTTCACCTACTATGCGTCTCACAAAGACAAAGTGGTTGGAAACAAAAATGTCAAATTTGGACAGATTTCCACCAGTCTAATGTCCAATGCTAGTGTTTCTTGATCCAAGCAAGTCTCTCTGAACAGTTAATGTTAAGATGTGTCTGTTACTTGAACTCCCTGAAGCATTTATTTGGGCTGAATTTTCTGAGGATGGTAACTAATGAACTCATCCTCTGCAGCAGAGGTAACTCTGGGTCTTCCTTTCTTGTGGCAGTCCTCATGAGAGCCAGATTCATCATAGCGCTTGATGGTTTTTACAACTGCACTTGAAGAAACTTTAAAAGTTCTTGAAATGTTCTGCATTGACTAAACTTTGTCTTAAACTAATGGATTGTTGTTGCTCAAACCCATTAAGAAGGAAAACAATTCCACAAATTAACTTTTAAGAAGTACAACTGTTAATTGAAATGCATTCCAGGTCATGAAGCTGGTTGAGAGAATGCCAAGAGTGTGCAAAGCTCTCAAGCTCTCAAGTTTAACACTTTTTTGGTTACTACATGATTCCATTTGTTTTATTTCATCGTTTTGATGTCTTCACTATTATTCTACAATGTAGAAAATAGTTAAAATAAAGAAAAACCCTTGAATGAGTAGGTGTCTAAACTTTTGACCGGTAGTGTCAATACATTTACGTCCATCTGTGACCACACACACGACGCATGTATGAACAAACTTAGGTGTGCACACACACAACATTGTTTATATGCCATCACATGCGTGTTATAGCCTAGCTGTTGTTTTATGTCACATGCCTCTACAAAGTTTTGCCAAGTTTGTTGTGCTCAAGAAAGAAAATTGTTTGTTTTTCTGCTTATCACTGGGATTGAACACCCGACCATCTGAGCTGGAGCTCGCGGCTTACCCCTGTCCCTCATCCACAATGCCCTTGGAAACCGCAACCCTACTTGATGCTAATGGTGGTCACTGTTGCCCCTAGTGGTCGGTTTTTAAGTCCTCCCCCGACGTCCTGGGTACCTGGATGGACGTTGAATTTCTCCTTGGATCTTGAGCAACCAAAAACGTTTTCAACATACATCTGTAAAATGATAGTCTAGAAACTAAAGCTTTGGTTGTCTTCCTCACAGGCTTCCATGTATCCTCACTGGACCTACTCAATGTCCACCTCTTGAACATCAGACTCTGAGGCCTCATCTTCACTGTCACTTTCCAACCTTGTTGATGGTGTCTCGTTGTCAGGTTTAAAAAGCCTCAAATTTGCCCGGATGGCCACCAATTTTTCAACCCTTGTATTGGTCAGCCTGTTGCATGCTTTGGTGTGTGTGTGTTCCCAAACAAGGACCAGTTGCGCTCTGAGGTGGCTGATGTTGGTGGGATTTGGAGGATGGTGGAGGCAACCGGGGAAAGAGCCTCAGATCCACAAAGTCACTTCCACCAGGTGGCTGATGAAATATGTTGGCACGACTGCCATATTGCATCTCCATCCCAAAACCCTTGATTGGAAGTGTACTTCACCAGACTGCCAAGAAACCTGCCCTCATCCAGGCCAAGGTGGTGAGACACGGTAGTGATGACACCATAGGCCTTGTTGATCTCTGCACCAGACAGGATGCTCTTGCCAGCATACTTGGGGTCCAACATGTACGGTGTATGGGCTTCAGGCAGAAGTCTAAATGCTTTTTGATGTATTTCAGAACTGCAGTTTCCTCTGCTTGGAGCAACAGTGAAGTGGGCAGGGCAGTACGGATCTCTTCTCTTACATCTGCAAGCAGAGTCTGAACATCAGACAGGATGCCATTGTCTCCATTAATCCGTGCAATGGCTACTGCTATAGGTTTCAGGATGCTTACCACTCTCTCCCAAAATACATCATACAGGAAGATCATCTTGATGGGCCTGTCCATATCAGCAGACTGTGATATGGCCATTTCTTGGAGAGATTCCTTCCCCTCCAGGAGACTGTGAAACATGATGACAACACCAGCCCAATGGGTGTTGCTGGGCAGCTTCAATGAGGTGCTCTTATTCTTCTCACTTTGCTTGGTGAGGTAGATTGCTATTATAACTTGATGACCCTTCACATACCTAACCATTTCCTTGTCTCTCTTGTAGAGTGTATCCATTGTTTTCAATGCCATGATGTCCTTGAGGAGCAGATTCAATGCAAATACAGTTGAAGTCGGAGGTTTACATACACCTTAGCCAAATACATTTAAACTCATTTTTTTTTTTACACTTCCTGACATTTAATCCTAGAAAACATTCCCTGTCTTAGGTCAGATAGGGTCACCACTTTATTTTAAGAATGTGAAATGTCAGAATAATAGTAGAGAGAATGATTTATTTAAGCTTTATTTTCTTTCATCACATTCCCAGTGGGTCAGAAGTTTGCATACACTCAATTAGTATTTGGTAGGTTTGCCTTTAAATTGTTTAACTTGGGTCAAATGTTTTGGGTAGCCTTCCACAAGCTTCCCACAATAAGTTGGGTGAATTTTGGCCCATTCCTCCTGACAGAGCTGGTCAGGTTTGTAGGCCTCCTTGCTCGCACATACTTTTTCAGTACTGCCCACAAATTTTCTATGGGATTGAGGTCAGGGCTTTGTGATGGCCACTCCAATACCTTGACTTTGTTGTCCTTAAGCCATTTTGTTACAACTTTGGAAGTATGCTTGGGGTCATTGTCCATTTGGAAGACCCATTTGCGACCAAGCTTTAATTTCCTGACTGATGTCTTGAGATGTTGCTTCAATATATCCACATAATTTTCCGTCCTCATGTTGCCAGTTATTTTGTTAAGTGCTCCAGTCCCTCATGCAGCAAAGCACCCCCACAACATGATGCTGCCACCCCCATGCTTCACGTTGGGATAGTGTTCTTCGGCTTGCAAGCCTCCCCCTTTTTCCTCCAAACATAACGATGTTCATTATGGCCAAACAGTTCTATTTTTGTTTCATCAGACCAGAGGACATTTCTCCAAAAAGTACGATCTTTGTCCCCATGTGCAGTTGCAAACTGTAGTCTGGCTTTTTTATGGCGGTTTTGGAGCATTGGCTTCATCCTTGATGAGGGGCCTTTCAGGTTATGTTGATATAGGACTTTTACTGTGGATATAGATACTTTTGTACCTGTTTCCTCCAGCATCTTCACAAGGTCCTTTGCTGTTGTTCTGGGATTGATTTGCACTTTTCGCATCAAAGTACGTTCATCTCTAGGAGACAGAACGCGTCTCTTTCCTGAGCGGTATGACGGCTGCATGGTCCCATGGTGTTTATACTTGCGTACTATTGTTTTGTGGAGGTCTTGGCTGATTTCTTTTGATTTACCATGATGTCAAGCAAAGAGACACTGAGTTTGAAGGTAGGCCTTGAAATACATCCACAGGGACACCTCTAACTGACTCAAATTATGTTATTTAGCCTATCAGAAACTTCTAAAGCCATGACATAATTTTCTGAAATTTTCCAAGCTGTTTAAAGGCACAGTCAACTTAGTGTATGTAAACTTCTGACCCACAAATTACTTGTGTCATGCACAAAGTAGATGTCCTAACCGACTTGCCAAAACTATAGTTTGTTAACAAGAATTTTGTGGAGTGGTTGAAAAACAAGTTTTAATGACTCCAACCTAAGTGTATGTAAACCTCCAACTTCCACTGTACCTTCCTTGGTCCAAGGTCATTGATGACTGCCTTCAGCTCATCTGCAATGTAGAGACCGGTGTGTCTGTTGTCCCTTGTCTGTGCTCTTGTGGAGTACTGGTTGAGCGGTGGAGATGATGTAGTTAATTATTCCTTGCCCACGAACATTCGACCACCCATCAGAGATGATTGCAACACAGTCTGCTTTCTCTGTGATTTGCTTGACCTTCACTTGAACTCTGCATCCAGCAAATGAGTAGATAAAGCATGTCTGGTTGGAGGGGTGTATGCTGGGAGAAGAACATTCATAAATCTCTTCCAATACACATTACCTGTGAGCATCAGAGGTGAACCAGTTGCCTACACAGCTCGAGCAAGACATTGATCAGCATTTCTCTGACTATGTTCCTCCATTGAGTCAAAACAACTTCTGATTTCAGGAGGACCATGAGCTGTTGCTATCGATAAGGTGTCTGATTCATCATTTGACCTCGAATAAAAGTAGTGGGACATTTGTCAGAGGTTGCTTGTTGTGAGCACTGAGGGAACTTTATGCACTTGGCCAGATGATTCTGCATCTTTGTTGCATTCTTCACATATGATTTGGCACAGTATTTGCAAATGTACACAGCTTTTCCTTCTACATTAGCTGTATTGAAATGTCTCCACAGCATATAGTTCCCGTGGGATTTTCCTGTAAAGATTAGAATAAAAATGAGTAAAAAAACGAATAAATACAATTCCATGTACAGATAAACAGTTAGATTAAACAACTCCTTTGTAAGATAAATGCTTTAAAATGAATAAATGCTTTAAAATGAAACCTGTATGGAAACAGGTGAATTGACACTCCTCGGTTAGCAGGCTCAAGCTAATCTAAAACTCACATGGTAGCAAAAACTAACTAGCAGAAATGGTTAACTAGTTAGAAATGATTTAAACACACTTTGCTCTAGGCTACTATTTACTAGTTAACAAAAATCATGTACAGTAATGTCATATAAAATATATTCATCCCACCCAGTATTGTAATCAAAACTTACCAGAAAGCATGTAGTCCTTGGCTCAGACAGTGTAGTAGTGTGGGCTCTATAGCATCTCATTAGTGTGCAAGATCTTGAGAATCAGCTGTACATGTGATGGAAGAAGGCACTGTGCATGCAGAGGGTTGCAATTCCATTGAATTGGGGATAGTTTAACCAAACAATGCCACAAGACCAAGAATTGCCATGTTTATCCCACAAAAAAGGTTCACTATAATATGCTAACTTTTTTGATGAATTTAAGCAAAATTCCCCAAATTCCCGGGCTTTAACATCCCATGGAAGATTTACGAAAAAATGCTGGGAATTTACCCGGAAAGTTTCCGACCCTTTGCAACCCTGTGAGAGAGCAACTGAAATATCAGGATGTGTAACTGTAAGCCATTCTACTACGTGGTGGCCATGTGTTGTAACACATCCCTACGTGAATGTATCCATGTCTCACTAGTATCCTCCCAGTTGTGGAAATACTGGTTTTAAGTTTCCGTCACGCGTCACTCTTTGTCTGTGTGTGTTACTGGGCGTCCTGTGTGTGTTACTGTGCATGCGTATCTCTGTGTGTGTGTGAGAGAGGCCCTCTCCCTGCCTTATCTCTCCTCAGCTTGTTGTCCCACTGAGAGGGGTTATCACTGTACCACTTTACCCAGCACTGTTTACTCCGCACACTAAAGTTTCCACTGTGGACCACTCAAACAATACACTTCACCCCCAACCCACCCCCTCTCCCTCCCTTTCTCTTCTTTTCCTCTGGGCCTATTTATAGCTCCCACAAGTGTATCTTTCTTTAACTTCTTGCCGCATGGATCCCTTTAGCGGGATCATTTTCGTAAACAACCGCTGAATTGCAGAGCGCCAAATTCAAAAATAATACTAAAAATATTTATAATCATGAAATCACAAGTGAAATATACCAAAACACAGCTTAGCTTGTTGTTAATCCACCTATCGTGTCAGATTTTGAAAATATGCTTTACAGCGAAAGCAATCCAAGCGTTTGTGAGTTTATCAATCAAAAGACAAAACAGTAAGAACAGCTAGCCTCAAATTAGCATGGTCACGAAAGTCAGAAAAGCAATAAAATGAATCGCTTACCGTTGATTATCTTTGGATGTTTGCACGCAGGAGACTCCCAGTTACACAATAAATGTTATTTTTGTTCGATAAAGATTAGTTTTATAACCAAAAACCGCCATTTGGTTTGCGCGTTATGTTCAGAAAACCACAGGCTCGTTCCGGTCCTGAAAGGCAGACACAAATTCCTAAAAGTATCCGTAATGTTCGTAGGAACATGTCAAACGTTTTTTATAATCAATCCTCAGGTTGTTTTTAACATACATAATCGATAATATTTCAATCGGACGGTAACCTATTCAATACTACAGAAAAAGCTACATCTCTCGCGCGCAGGAACTAATCAAAGGACACCTGACGCGTTTTGAAAAATCTTGCAAATTTTTCAAAATAAAAGCTTGAAACTATGTCTAAAGCCTGGTCACAGCCTGACGAAGCCATTGGAAAAGGAATCTGGTTGATACCCCTTTAGATGGAGGAGGGGCAGGCAACGGAACAGGGATTTTTCCAAATAAAAGGCACTTCCGGGTTGGATTTCCTCGGGTTTTCGCCTGCAAAACCAGTTCTGTTATACTCACAGACAATATTTTGACAGTTTTGCGAAACTTTAGAGTGTTTTCTATCCTAACCTGTCAATTATATGCATATTCTAGCATCTGGAACTGAAAAATAGTCTGTTTACCTTGGGAACGTTATTTTCCAACATAAAAATTCTGCCCCAGCTGAAAGAAGTTAAGACGTCTCGAGTGGCGCAGCGTTTAAGGCATTACTACAGACCCGGGTTCATTCCGGCTATGGCCTGCGAGTCCCATAGACTGTGCACAATTGGCCCAACGTCGTCTGGTTAGGGCAGGGTTTGGCCAGGGGCTTTACTTGGCTCATTGCGCCCTGCCTTACTTGGCTCACTGGTGCCTGCAGGCTGACCCCGGTCGCCAGGTGAATGGTGTTTCCTCCGACACATTGTGGGCTGGCTTCTGGGTTAAGCTGGCGGGTATTAACTTCTTGCAACTATAGGGGTGCTGTTCCGCATTAGCATATTTGTGTCTCCAAATTAAACTGCCTCGTGCTAAATTCTTGATCGTACAATATGCATATTATTGTTATTATTGGATAGAAAACACCTTCTAGTTTCTATAGAAGTTGGAATTTTGTCTCTGAGTGGTACAGAACAATTTCTACAGCACTTTTCATGACAGGGTTCAGATTCAGAAATTTACCTCTGATCTGGGTCTGTTATAAGGCCACAGTGAATGCTATGAAGGAACCGACACTGCCTACGTCTTCCTCTGGGTGTCTGTACGTCATCACGTTTTCAATGAAGTCGATGGGACGTCACAGCCATTATAAATGACAAAAATGTACAGAGACCCTCTTTCTCAACTTGCGCCTCAAGCGTGAAGGCCATCGGACCTGCCTCGTTCCAAATCGTTTCTAACCAGCAAATTTCTCCGGTCATGTTTTCCAGTCGTTATAGTTGTTAAAACATCATAATGTAGTTAATTGAGCCGTTTTATATCAATTTATATCCGTTTAGGTGCCGAGTTTTGAGGAATTTCTTATGTTGTGCGTTCTGAAAGTTTGGACACACGTTTTAGGGCGAGTCGTAGTTGGTGCGTGAACATTTCGAAGGACAGAGAACATCTATCGACCAAAGACGTTTATAACATAAAAAGGTATACATTGCCCCAAGAATATGATGGAAGAACAGCTCAAAGTAAGCAATATTTATATGATAAAACCGTGTTTCTGTCGAAATATTTTAAACGCATAATTCGCCATTTTGTTTTGGTATAGCTTCACTTGGCCAACCCTGTATTGAAAAGTAAGGATAAATTTAATGGTCAGCGGTTGCCGATAAGAACTTAATTTGTCTTTCGATTCCTGTCAACCCTGTATTTTTTAGTCAAGTATATGATTAGCTTTCAATTACTATCACTCTGATAGATGACGTCAGACATATTGAGGCTTGATTTCCTAGTATTTTTTATGTGTAACCACGGTTTTGTATGGACTAAATATGCACCTTTTCGAACAAACTGTATATGTATATTGTAAAATGATTGTTACAGAGTGTCATCGGAAGAATTCTGAGAAGGTTAGTGAAAAATTAAATATATTTTGGCGGTGATTACGTTATAGCGTCTCTTTGGCTGGGAATCGATGCTCTGGGAACGTTGTTCATGTGGGTATGCTAACTTATCGATTTATTGTGTTTTCGCTGAAAAACGCTTAGAAAATCTGAAATATGGTCTGAAATCACAAGAACTGGGTCTTTCCATTGCTATGCTTTGTCTATTTTTATGAAATGTTTTATGATGAGTAAAATTGGTCATACACGTTGCTCTATCTATGTAATTCTAGTCGATTTGTGATGGTGGGTGCAATTGTTAAACTGTGATTCTACCTGAAATATGCACTTTTTTCTAACAAAAACTATCCTATTACCATGAATATGTTATCAGACTGTCATCTGAAGAGGTTTTTTCTTGGTAGTGGATATCAATTATCTTAGTTGATCCGAATTGGTGATAGCACCTGAAGGAGTAAGAAACTGATGGAGTTAGAAATAGTGGTGTATTTTGCTAACGTGTTTAGCTAATAGATTTACATATTTTGTCTTCCCTGTAAAACATTTTAAAAATCTGAAATGGTGGCTTTATTCACAAGATGTGTATCTTTCATCTGGTGTCTTGGACTTGTGATTTAATGATATTTAGATGCTACTATCTACTTTTGAAGCTATGCTAGGTATGCTAATTAGTGTGTGGGGGGTGGGGGGTGCTCCCGGATCCGGGGTTGATACTCGTGAAAGGTTAAGGAGCGCGGTTAGGCGGGTCATGTTTCGTAGGACGCATGACTCCGCCTTCGCCTCTCCCGAGCACGTTGGGGAGTTGCAGCGATGAGATGATTGAAATTGGGGAGAAAAAGGTGTAACAGAAATAAACGGAGTAAAAGTCCCTGTTGCCCTGAGAAGCAAACTGACAGTGAAGAATTAGTCCTTCATTTCCTCTTGGAGAGCGAGTAGAATAAATAGAAGAGTCATTGGCGTTTAGCTGAGATTTGGTTTGTACAAATTTAGTGATAATCCATCCCAGAAATAAAAATCATGAAACAATTTGGTATCAGCCTATGTTTTATCAGTGGGTAAAAAAACACATTTCCCCCATGATTAACTTCTAAGTGGTCTGCCTGTGAATATCAGGACATCGTATAGGAGAACGTTTTAGCTATATCATTCTCGTCACTGGAGATTACACACTATCACATTTCATAGCACTTTGAAAACAATAACCTGCCCTCCAGATCACCAAATCAACAAATAAATGGTAAGGCCGTACTTGTCCAGAACACATCCATCCATTTTATATCGTCATGACAAAGTATAGATTTCGCTTAGATGTGCTTAATCTAAACATTGTACCAAATTATTCACTTCCGTTCCTCACATGGTGCTGTGTCGCAATGGGCGTTGTCTGTAGGAATCAGAGATATGACTGAAAGGAGTAGATGGGAATGAATGGAGAAACACCCCACCCAACTGACTGTCAACTAATCTCATTCACGTTGTCATGCTGTGTCACGCGGTTGCTAAGCTAATTGTCACGCAATCCGATTCTAGTGGAATTTTCCCCATCTCCTCCAAATACTCTCTGTGGGAAAGTAACGTAACGCTGCTCTTGCCCTGGGCGGAGACGCTATTTGTAGCTCAGTGGCAGAGACGAACTTCAAGTGAAATAGACTCGTAAATGAATAGTGCAGTTTGTTTAGGCGATTTTACAGATAGTTAGCTACTTCACATGCTGATATGGATTTTGGTATTATTGTGTTTAGCTATGTTTTCTAGCTAGCCAGCCAGCCAGCGAGAGAACATTTGCATCGTGGGTTTTGTAGTAGGCTTGAGCTGCAACAGATTTCCCAAAACGATTTTCACATGTTTCTACCAATCTTATCGTATTGTTTTCACATTAGTGTTATTTAACACTGTTAATAATAGGAATTAGTGGTTTGGGGTGGGGTGGTTTATCGCTTTAAGCTTCCTTATCTCTCTGTGTTGGATTTCCCTCAGGACTATGATATGTTTTTCCCCTCATGCGGCATGCAGTGCAGATGAGTGCTTCCTCGCAGCTTGGTAGAGAGAAGGCCTCGTGTTTTTTTTTTTTCTTTCTTCATGCTACTGAGTTGTTCTAAACATAACTGTTCTCTCTGTGGCTGTTGTGTCACATGAGACCTGTCATTGTTGTTTATGTATGTAGGCCTATACTGTAGCTGTCTGTGAACGTATAGGCTATCATCTGTGGTTTGTGAGATGTCTATGCATTTATTTATAGAGCAGCTGCCGGTGGAAGCTAGTTGGTGACCCATTGAGCAAAGGTGGATCGATTGGACAGATGTTATCAGGGTTGGCCAGCAGTCACTGAGTACGTTTACATGCACCCTAATAATTTGATATTAAACTGATTATGGCAGTGGGCTGAGGATGGCATTAGTCATGTAAACCCCTTACTCTGCTTTTCTTAATCGGTGTAAGGTCATAAGCAAAGTCAGCATACGCCGATTAAAACAGCTGGATTTCTGAGCAATCTTTTGAATTATTAGGACATGTAAACTCATGAGTGCCGGCGGTGTATTTGATCTGCACATATCCTAGCACCAGCAGCGCGAGCCTCCCCCTTTTGCGCCAGTGAAGTGAGTTTGAAAGTATGCGTCGTAGAAATAGTTTTCACACGCAAAACTTTATATGTCAGAAATCTGAATCAAATAGGCTTCCCAATAATTACATGATCGCTGTGGTAGAATGGAAATTTTCTGCGTTCATCAAAGTCCCATCGGGTTCCTTGATTGCAAATGTGTTCATCGTTCTAATTGCAAAGCATGTAAAAGTTTTAATCAAACTATTATATTAATCTGACTATTATTGTGTACATGTACACGCCCCCACTGTCCTCATAACCCCAGTTACAGTACACACACACCGTTCTCTGAAGTGCTGCCCATAGCATCTGCTTCTGTGCAGTATAGGAGCTCCTCCAAGCAAGTCTCCACCACACTGTCTGGCTGACTGGCACTCACACGCCCAGAAATACCAGTCTTCATAACACTCGCATTCCTGGTAAACATGCCAGTCATTGGAAGTTTTGTACAGGGATCATTGGATTGTCTCAGAAGATAAATGCTTTCTGGAACAGTAGCGCACCTGAACATACTCATGTCATATCTACCCTTAAGGGTTCTGTTTTCTCTATCGTTGGAAGACACAAAGAAGGTGAAATTCCTGTAGTTGTACGGAACGGTTGCACCAACTCAGTTTTGGCAACAGCTATAGCACACGAGAAAGCAAAAAACTGACATTCGAATAGTGAGTCCTAGAAAGAATGGGCTCAGTATAATAGTAGTAGCCTGCACATTATATATGAATAACTCTAATTTGTATGGCTGAATGGCTTTACTCAAGAAGCCTAAAGCTATGCAGCTGGTTTACTGTACATTACATATGGGCAATTCCATGGTAACAGAATGACGCTGAGACTTATTTATTTATTTTACTTTAAAGTGTACCAAACAAAAACCATTGATTGCAAAGTTAAACACACCATACAACTCTATGCACATGTACGACTTTTAACAATTTCTACGGAACATTTTACAAAAACACATTTACCGAGAACAGTGCCGATGTAAAGTTTTGTAACAGAATTCAGTAAAAATCTCCCTCAGTTTGTGAACACGTTTTCCCAAAACGCTATTAAATAAAGTTGAAGTCAGAAGTTTACATATACTTAGGTTGGAATCATTAAAACTCGTTTTTCAACCACTCCACAAATTTCTTGTTGACAAACTATAGTTTTGGCAAGTCGTTTAGGACATCTACTTTGTGCATAACACAAGTCATTTTTCCAACAATTGTTTACAGACATATTATTTCACTTATAATTCACTGTATAACAATTCCAGTGGGTCAGAAGTTTCCATACACTAAGTTGACTGTGCCTTTAAACAGCTTGTAAAATTCCAGAAAATGATGGCATGGCTTTAGAAGCTTCTGATAGGCTAATTGACATAATTTGAGTCAATTGGAGGTGTACCTGTGGATGTATTTCAAGGCCTAACTTCTAACTGTGTCTCTTTGCTTGACATCATGGGAAAATCAAAAGAAATCAGCCACGACCTCAGAATTTTTTTCACAAACGCCTGAAGGTACCACGTTTATCTGTACAAACAATAGTACGCAAGTATAAACACCATGGGACCATAAAGCCGTCATACCGCTCAGGAAGGAGACGCGTTCTGTCTCCTAGAGATGAACATACTTTGGTGCGAAAAGTGCAAATCAATCGCAGAACAGCAGCAAAGGACCCTGTGGAGATGCTGGAGGAAACGGGTACAAAAGGATCTATATCCACAGAAGCTGTTTGGCCATAATGACCATCGTTATGTTTGGAGGAAAACGGGGGATGCTTGCAAGCTGAATAACACCATCCCAACCGTGAAGCACGTATGTGGCAGCATCATGTTGTGGGGGTGCTTTGCTGCAGGAGGGACTGGTGCACTTCACAAAATAGCTGGCAACATGAAGAAGGAAAATGATGTGGATAAATTGAAGCAACATCTCAAGACATCAGTCAGGAAGTTAAAGCTTGGTCGCAAATGGGTCCTCCAAATGTACAACGACCCCAAGCATACTTCCAAAGTTGTGGCAAAATGGCTTAAGGACAAAAAAGTCAAGGTATTTGAGTGGCCATCACAAAGCCCTGACCTCAATTCTATAGAAAATGTATGGGCAGAACTGAAAAAGTGTGTGCGAGCAAGGAGGTCTGCAAACCTGACTCAGTTACAGCAGCTCTGTCAGGAGGAATGGGCCAAAATTCACCCAACTTATTGTGGGAAACTTGTGGAAGGCTACCTGAAACGTTTGACCCAAGTTAAACAATTTAAAGGCAATGCTACCAAATACTAATTGAGTGTATGTAAACTTCTGACCCACTGGGAATATGATGAAAGAAATAAAAGCTGAAATAAATAATTCTCTATTTTATTAGGATTAGAAGTCAGGAATTGAGAACTGAGTTTAAATGTATTTGGCTAAGGTGTATGTAAACTTCCGACTTCAACTGTATCTACTATGATTTAAGATTTTAAGATGTCTGCAGAAAGAAAGGTGTGTCAGCTATGATATGACTGCTTGAGTTTGAAATAATCTAGTGTGGTTATTAAAGTACATAGTGGATTAACACCCAGTATCCAAAAGATGGTAACAGAATAACATCATGAGTCCCTGATCTGTATTATACAGAAATGCATAATTATGGATATGAATATCATTCTCTCCATGGTGATGTATCCTGAATAGGTACACAAAGGTAGGAATATGCAATATCCTCCTTTGCATGTGTGGGTATTGTTATACGTACTGCCTAGTATTCGAATGAGCTCCGCCCCAAACAAGACCACATTTTGTTTGTCCGGACCAGACCAAATCTGTACCAATCATAGATGTCTAAACTTGTGAAACATAGACATCCCAGTAGAGTACATCACAGTAAATTATACTTTACTCTAGTGTGCTGCACTGTACTAAACTGTACTCTAATATACAGTACTGTATTGTAATGAACTTTACTGTACTGTGCTCTACTGTACTGTGCTGTCCAAACTTGTGAAACAGACGTCTATGATTGGTTCAGATTTGGACCGACCAAATTTCAACTACTATTCATCATCCATTGGTGCTCAGTGGGTCAGAGGGCTGGGAGAGGTGACATTAACTTAAGAGAGACCGGAAGAGGGAGGGTTGGCCAGACTGTTTTCGCACTCTTGCTTTGACCACCTCACGACAAAAAGAGAAAGAAAACAGTAATCTGAGTAACTCAGATTTTTCTCATATTCACATGCTGTGGCATAGACCATATTTGACATAATCTGAGATTTTTTGTGTTGTGCCCGCCATAGGTTGAGACACAACATGCTCTTGAATACAGGGTGGGTGTCATGTTTTGGCTGATAAATGTGCTAAAATGGGAATAACATTGAAATGTAAACTTTCACAAAACATGGTCGGAGGTCCACACATCAGATAATGTTGACTTGAATGGGCCTGTCGTTTTTAAATTATACTGTCAATACTCCATAGGAAACCTATTGAAATCATAGAAATCTAAATAGTAGAATAGACATGACCATTTTAAGTTAACATTCGATGTTGAGTTGACCGGCGGCCAAGAGCATGTTGTGTCTCAACCAATGGCGGGCACAACACAAAAACCTCAGATGTAAAATAGGGTCTGGTCTAAGCTAATTTGCTTAGTGTTTTCCATTATGTGCCCTGCTTTGTCTGACCCAGGATTTTCTAGCTGGTGCTAGGTGTTATAAGTAGCTATGTCTCCTGAATAGCCGCGTCTCTAGGCTGAGCCAGGCTCAGCAACTGGGCTGACTGTTTGCTCAGCGGCAGCGTGTCTGGCTTTTATTACCAGGGAAGTGCAGTGGAATAGGGCCCACCTCACCAAGCGACTTCCTCTAACCTGGCTCGTGTTCAGTAGGTCACACCATATCAAAATATTTTGCAATAGAAAACAAGAATGAGCATTTCTTATTTTACAAGGCTACGTAGTCCTTCAATCTATCTTCTGTTTGGTGGCTAATGGACACAACCTTGGCTCTGCTGCAGCAGGATGAATGTCAAATGACTTCAGATTGTGGCCTGGCGGGGACATGAGACCGACCAGGAGTGTGTTGCTTGCTGCCTTTTCTCAGGCCCCTGAGGAGCAGTGTGTTGTGGGAAGAGAGTGGAATGTCTTATCTGATTTGGCTGCAGGCAGAGGGAAAGTGGTGTAGAAGAAGAACCCTTGAGAGGACAGACAGGTAGCCTGGTCTGTCTTCTCTCTCTCTGTCTTGTTTTACATGGCCTCCCGAAGCTGACAATCAGGTCGTTGTGAAGGGTTACAAACCTGTGCATGACTGACATAGATATAGGTTATTGCTAACACCTCTGAAGTGGATCACAGCTCTACATCTATGCAATGTTGATGATCGTCAGCTAATAACTCCAGAAACATTTTATGATGCGTGTAGGCTAGGGCTGGCACAAAAAATTAAGAATGGTTTTCAAATCAAATCAAACTGTATTTGCCACATGCGCCGAATACAACAAGTGTAGACTTTACCGTGAAATACTTACTTACAAGCCCTTAACCAACAGTGCAGTTCAAGAAGAAGAATAATATATACCAAGTAGGCTAAAATGAAAAGTTATAATTTAAAAGTAACCACAATAAGAAATAACAAGCCTTTAAACAGGGGGCACACGGTACCGACTCAGTGTGCAGGGGTACAGGCTAGTTAAGGTAATCGTTTATGTAGGTGAGGGTGAAGTGACTATGCATAGGTAACAAACAAACAGCGAGTAGCAGAAACAGTGACACGCGGGGGGTGGGGGGGTATGTCAATGTGAATTGTCCGGTAGCAATTTTTATGAATTGTTCAGCAGTCTAATGGCTTGGGGGTAGAAGTTGTTGAGGAGCCTTTTGGTCCTAGACTTGGCGTTCCGGTACCGCTTGCCGTGCGGTAGCAGAGAAAACAGTCTAACTTGGGTGACTGGAGTCTGACAATTTTATGGGCTTTCCTCTGACACCCCATGTTATATAGGTCCTGGATGGCAGGAAGCTTGGCATCAGTGATCTACTGGGCTGTTCGCACTACCCTCTGTAGGGTCTTACGGTCAGATGCCGAGCAGTTGCCATAGCAGGCGGTATAAAAATGGCGCCGAAGAACATGGCTGACGTTTTACATTCAAAATGGGTCTAATTTGAGGACCTTTATCTCTTGAATGTTTTGGGATTCAGCTCTTCCACAATGGGCAAATATACACTACCCTCTGTAGCGCCTTATGTTCAGATGCCTAGCAGTTGCCATACCAGGCGGTGATGCAACCGGTCAGGATGCTCTCAATGGTGCAGCTGTAGAACATTTTGAGGATCTGGGGGCCCATGCCAAATCTTTTCTTTCTCCTGAGGGGAAAAAGGTTTTGTCGTGCCCCCTTCACGACTGTCTTGGTATGTTTGGACCATGATAGTTCGTTGGCGATGGGGACACCAAGGAACTTGAAACTCTCGACCCACTCTACTACAGCCCCGGCGATGTTAATTGGGGCCTGTTCCACCCGGCATTTTCCTGTAGTCCACGATCAGCTCCTTTGTCTTGCTCACATTGAGGGAGAGGTTGTTGTCCTAGCACCACACTGCCAGTTTTCTGACCTCCTCCCTATAGGCCGTCTCATCGTTGTTGGTGATCAGGCCTACCACTGTTGTTGTCAGCAAACTTAATGATGGTGTTGGAGTCGTGTTTGGCCACACAGTCGTGGGCGAACAGGGAATACAGGAGGGGACTAAGTACACACCCCTGAGCGGCCCCAGTGTTAAGGATCAGCGTGGCAGATGTATTGTTGCCTACACTTACCACCTGGGGCTGGCCCATCAGGAAGTCCAGGATCCAGTTGCAGAGGGAGGTGTTAAGTCCCAGAGTCCTTACCTTAGTGATGAGCTTCGTGGACACTATTGTGTTGAACACTGAGCTGTAGTCAATGAACAGCATTCTCACATAGGTGTTCCTTAGGTCCAGGTGAGAAAGGGAGGTGTGGAGTGCGATTGAGATTGCGTGATCTGTTGGGGCGGTAGGCGAATTGGAGTGGGTCTAGGGTGTCCGGGAGGATGCTGTTGTGAGCCATGACCAGCTTTTCAAAGCACTTCGTGGCTACCGATGTGAGTGCCACGGGGCGGTAATCATTTAGGAAGGTTACCTTCGCTTCTGTTGGCACAGGGACTATGGTGGTCTGCTTGAAACATGTAGGTATTGAAGACTTGGTCAGGGAGAGGTTGAAAATGTCAGTGAAGACACTTGACAGTTGGTCCGCACATGCTTTGAGTACATGTCCTAGTAATCCGTCTGGCCCAGCGGCTTTGTGAATGTTGACCTTTTTAAAGGTTTTGTTCACATCAGCTACCGAGAGCGTTATCACACAGTCATCCAGAACAGCTGGTGCTCTCGTGCATGCTTCAGTGTTGCTTGCCTCGAAGCGAGCATAAAAGGCATTTCGCTCGTCTGGTAGGCTCGCATCACTGGGAAGCTCGCGTCTGGGTTTCCCTTTGTAGTCCGTAATAGTTTTCAAGCCCTGCCACATTCGACGAGCATCAGAGCCGGTGTAGTAGGATTCAATCTTAATCCTGTATTGACGCTTTGCTTGTTTGATGGTTCGTCTGAGGGCATAGTGGGATTTCTTATAAGCGGTCGGATTGTCTCCCGCTCCTTGAAAGTGGCAGCTCTAGCCTTTAGTTCGATGCGTATGTTGCCTGTAATCCATGGATTCTGGTTGGGATATGTACTTACAGTTTCTGTGGGAATGACGTCATCGATGTACTTATTGATGAAGCCGATGACTGAGGTGGTGTACTCCTCAATGCCATTGGATGAATCCGGAAACATATTCCAGTCTGTGGTAGCAAAACTGTCCTGTAGCGTAGCATCCGCGTCATCTGACCACTTCCGTATTGAGCGAGTCACTGGTACTTCCTGCTTTAGTTTTGCTTGTAAGCCAGAATCAGGAGGATAGAATTGTGGTCAGATTTGCCAAATAGAGGGTGGGGGAGTGCTTTGTATGCATCTCTGTGTGTGGCGAAAATGTGGTCTAGGATTTTTTTGTCCCTGGTTGCACATGTGACATGCTGATAAAAATTTGGTGAAACTGATTTGTTTTCCTGCATTAAAGTCCCTGGCCACTAGGAGCGCCACTTCTGGGTGAGCATTTTCTTCTTTGCTTATGACCTTATAGAGTTGGTTGAGAGCGGTCTTAGTCCCAGCTTCGCTTTGTGGTGGTAAATAGACGGCCACGAATAATACAGATGAGAACTCTCTTGGTAGATAGTGTGGTCGACAGCTTATCATAAGGTACTCTACCTCAGGTGAGCAATACCTTGAGACTTCTTTAATATTAGGCATCGTGCACCAGCTGTTATTGACAAAAAGACACACTCACCCCTCATCTTACCAGAGGTAGCGTCTCTGTTCTGCCGGTGCATGGAAAATCCCGTTAGCTATATATTGTCCATTTCTTCAATTCAGCCACGTCTCGGTGAAACAAAAGATGTTACAGTTTTTAATGTTCCGTTAGTAGGATAATCTTAATAGTAGGTCATCAATTGTATTTTCTAACGATTGCACGTTAGCAAGGAGAATGGAAGGCATTGGGAGTTTACTCGCTCGCCTCCGTCTTCTCAGAAGGGCACCCGATTTGCGTCCCCTTTTCCGGCGTCTTTTCTTCACGCAAAAGGCGTGGATCTGGTCCTGTTCCAGTGAAAGCACGATATCCTTCTCGTCAGACTCGTTAAAGGAAAACGTTTCTGATGTCCAGAAGTTATTTTCGGTCATAAGGGACAGTAGCAGCAACATTATGTACACAATAAGTTTWAAAAAATAAGTTACGCAAAAATAAATTACAAAATTGCTCAATTGGTTGGGAGAATGTAAAATGTCAGCCATGTTCTTCGGTGCCATCTTATTCTATTTCCTTGGTTTGTTGTGTCATTATGTCTTCCTTGAAAAACAACACACACACACAGATATGTCTTACTATTCTTGTGAGGACTTTTTGGGGACCAACCGTTCATTGCCATTTTTAAAATATTTTTTCCCCTAACCCTTAAACCTAACCCCTAAGCCAAAACATTTGAATTTTTTACAACTGAGGACTAGTAAAATGTCCTAAATTCTCTGAATTTTTGTTGGTTTACTATTCTTGTGAGGACTTCTGGTATGTGTACACACACGGTGTGATATCTCTGACTGGGCGTTAGTGCTGGGAGTGGTGGACTCTGATGATCAGGTGTTTGTTTACACCGGTATCTGGAAGACGAGCTGCATTGTGCTCCACCCGACCGTGTCATGTTTGTGATAGCTGGGATAACTGTAGATCGATAGGTTAGCTACTTGAGGCGGCCTTACTGAGCTATGATGTGAGGAGAGCAGCTCACCATGATAAGAAGATGAGGTAAAACCATTTGAATGCAATCACTTTTTGAAGGCTCCCCTTTTGATTTGAATGAAACCTTGTATATTTGCCCATTGTGGAAGAGCATTCAAAACATTCAAGAGATAAAGGTGCTCAAATTTGACCCATTTTGCATACTGCAGCATACCATTAAACATCCATGTCTTCATCACTGGACAAGTTAATAGGTTGTGTTTGATATCATTTTTACCTTTTTTAAGGACGATTATCTAAATGTGTAAAATCAGATTCTTTTTCATATTCTCATATGTTGTAGCTTAAACCCTATTTGACATAATCTAAGGTTTCTGTTTTGTGCCCACCATCGTTTGAGACGAAATGCTCTTGAATACAGGGTTGGTGTCATGTTTTGGCTGAGCAATGTAAGAAAATGGGAATAACATTTCAACTTTCAAATGGTACCACAAAGATGGTCGGCGGTCCACACATCAGATAATGTTGACTTGAATCAGAATATGTTTTTAAATTATACTGTCAATCCTCCATAGGAAACCTGTTGAAATCATAGGAATATAGCTAACAGGATAGACATGACCATTTCAGACCATTTCATTCGACGGTGGGTGGATTGGCAGTCATCTTTGTGGTAGTAATTATAACGTTTTTAATTCAATTAAAATGTCAATGGTGTACTAGCTACTGTAAATTGCAATCGACTGAAGGGATAGGTCTGTTCTACAATTATACTTCTATGACTGAAATGACACCCACACTATTCAAGGGCATGTTGTGTGTCTACTGACAGCCGGCACAACACAAAAACCTCAGATGTGAAATAGGGTCTTAGCTACAACATATGTGAATTTGAAAGTTTACTAGTTTTTATATAATAATTGGTTTATATGATGTGTTTTGACATGTTTTATAAAAAAAAAAGACGTTTTATTAAAAACATTTTTTTTTCAAGAAATAATACAATAGTTTGATAGCTCTGTTTGTATGCTTTTAAATTAAATCAAACTCAACCGTTTATCTTTTCTTGTGATGAAGACATGTCTCATGGCTTGGTGGGGTATGCAAAATGAGTAAACGTTGAGCACCATTATCCCCTGAATGTTTTAGGATTCAGGTCCCAAAAGTTACGCTCTGACCTTCCATGGGCAAACATGTATGGAAAGTTTTGTTTCAATCAAAAGAGGTGCTTTCACGGCTCGATAGACTGTAACAAGTTTGATTTGTTCAAGATTTCGGCTGAAGTGGTAAACAAGGTTAAATCATGCAGTTGTCCCGCTGTGTTAGAAATAGTCTGCCTGCCCATCCGGTTGCTACACACTGGAGTGTGTTTAGTACCTCTAGGGACCAGGGACCCTTCTCCCAGCTGTTCCCCTCTGTGTCGCCCGGCATCAGTCGGCACAATGTGTGTCACACCTCGTGGGAGGTTTATGTGCACTGTCGCAATGACTTTATTTGCTACAAGTCGTGTGTGTGTGTGTGTGTGTGTGTGTGTGTGAGAGACGTGTGTACAATTGTACATCTGGAGCAAAGAGATTAGACAGCACTTTCTCTCAATTCCTGTTTACGACTCCCTCATGATATTAAGTGTTTACTCCACATCCTGTGTGTGTGTTCTCCATTTCATTCTGTTTTATTCCTGGTTTTGATGTTGTTAGGAGGTCAGTGAAGATGGATAAGGCTGTCAGTACTGTTGTTTGAGCAGATGAAAGATGAGAGCAGACATCTGCAGTGAATAGGTGGCAGTCTGGCTGGATATTTGAAATTGATTAGGCTGACTATGAGCGAAGGCCCATGGCACTGAGCTGAGATGTGAGGTGACAGTCAGACAGCATAGAGATGGTTAGGCTCGATCCTGAAGCACTGTTGTAGGGCAGAGAAATGAATTTACCAGTGTTTCTGCTGCAGTCCTTTTGCTGTGGGGCTATGCCACGGGCAAAATCATTGCCACCACGCCTAAAAAAATATGGAATGTGTGAACTATTTCTACCAAGGCGCACTTTGAAGATGTTAGAAAAGTTCACATTTTAATGTTCCTCTGCAAACACAATGAGTAATGAATAGGAAAATCTGACAACCCCATATTAGAATGGTTTATCGATTTACGAGTCGGATTGTTGTGTTTTTCTTGGTGACATGGTGACACATGGTGACATGTGGTTTCTGTGAGAAGTACAGGAAGGGGGCGCGTTATCCCGGGTGGCGGGTTACCCCAAGATTTTGGGACCTAAAATTATTCAATAGAATGCTATAAAAGTGTGCAGTAATAGGGTTTTTAACATGATTTGTTAATCACTACCTCGTCTCTGTACCCCACACATACAATTATCAGTAAGGTCCCTCAGTCAAGCAGTGAATTTCAAACACAGATTCAACCACAAAGACCAGGGAGGTTTTCCAATGCCTCAAAAAGGACACCTATTAGTAAATCCCTTTTGAGCATGGTGAAGTTATTAATTACACTTTGATGTATCAATACACCAAGTCACTAGAAAGATACAGCTGTCCTTAACTCAGTTGCTGTAGAGGAAGGAAACTGCTTAGGGATTACACCATGAGGCCAGTGGTGACTTTAACACAGTTAGAGTTTAATGGCTGTGATAGGATGGATCAATAACATTGTAGTTCTTCCACAATACTAACCTAATTAACTGAGTGAAAAGAAGGATGTCTGTACAGAATAAAAATATATTCCAAAACATGCATCCTGTTTGCAACAATGCACTTAAGTGTTATAACAGTGTTATTCTTTCGGGCATATACATTACTGA
This sequence comes from Salvelinus sp. IW2-2015, assembly GCF_002910315.2. Lineage (NCBI taxonomy): Eukaryota > Metazoa > Chordata > Actinopteri > Salmoniformes > Salmonidae > Salvelinus > Salvelinus sp. IW2-2015. Next base: position 7,729,408 of record NC_036865.1, on the reverse strand, counting down.
GTACCACTCTCTGTATTTTCAAGCATAGTGATGGCTGCATCATGTTATGGGTATGCTTGTAATCATTAAGGACGGTGGAGTTTTACAGGATAAAAAATAAACGGAATGGAGCTAAGCACAGGCCAAATCCTAGAGGAAAACCTGTTTGTCTGCTTTCCACCAGACACTGGGAGATGAATTCACCTTTCAGCAGGACAATAACCTAAAACACAAGGACAAATGTATTTATTTTTATTTAACCTTTGTTTAACTAGGCAAGTCAGTTAAGAACAAATTCTTATTTAAAATGACGGCCTTGGAACAGTGCCTTGTTCAGGGGTAAAACGACAGATTTTTGCCTTGTCAGCTCGGGGATTCGATCTAGCAACCTTTCGGTTACTGGCCCAATGCTCTAACCACTAGGCTACCTGTCGTCCCAAATCTACTTTGGAGTTACTTACCAAGAAGACAGTGAATGTTCCTGAGTAGTTAAATCTGCTTGATAATCTATGGCAAGACCTGAAAAGTGTTGTCTATTAATGACCAACAACCAATTTGACAGCGCTTGAAGAATTTTGAAAAGCATAATGAGCAAATGTTGCACAATCCCGTGTGTGGAAAGCTCTTAGACACAGACTCACAGCTGCAATCGCTGCTACGGTGATTCTAACATGTATTGACTCAGGGGTGTGAATACTTGTCTAACCAAGATATTAGAATTGTATTTATCATATCTGTTCTTTACAAATGTTACCATTTTTCTTTCACTTTCACATTAGAGTATTTTGTGGAGATTGTTGACAAAAAAATGGCATTTCAATCAACTTTAATCCCACTTTGTAACACAACAAAATGTGGAAAAAGTCAAGGGGTGTGAATACTTCTTGAAGGCACTGTATATGCATGGTTCAATATGTTTAAATAAAAAAAATGTTATTGGGATCATTTCTTGTGGTGGAAATTATATTAGTATAAGTTTTAAGTAGAGAAAAGTCACCAGAACTGATCTTCTCAGTCCTTCTACATACCCCCCCCCCCCCCCATTTTGTAAGAATTCCTAGTTATTACGCGATTCACTGTTAGTCTACACCTCATGTTCAAGATGCATGTGACAAATAACATTTGATTTACTGTAATAGTTGGAATTGCAAAATTGTTAAGTTTTCATCATGCGCCATTTAACACTAGAAGCGGAGCATGCACCCTTGTGTTTGATTTTGTAATTAAAATAAATCACAACTTTGAAAGCAATGTCCTCCTCACCTGACTTTTCCTAAATAGTTGTATTTTACATCGCTCAGTTGTTAAAAATCATAGAAGTATTTAGCCTGTTTACCTATTACTAACTCCGATTGGATAGAGCGAATTTCTTTTCACCTGATCACTTCTCAACAAATGTTTTTGTTTTATCATTTAGATTGCTGCTTGTTAGCCTGTTACTATAATAAATTAATCAATGAGGACGTTTGCTAGCAAGCTATCAATGTGCATAATATCTAACAATCGAAGCGAGAGAGAAACAAGATGTGTTGATGCGCATTCTGAGTGACAGCAAACTTGTCTGCCCGCTGCACGTTTTGAGGACAAGCCACACACACACACACACACACACACCTCTGCACGCTGTTCCTAATCTGTAGCTCTTTTGGCCTATAATCCTGCAGGGAGATAAGTATTTGATCTATTTAGGCATAATAAGATGCTTACATTTTTTTCCGATCAACTATCAATTTACGGATATGATTACACCCCTAATAAAAACATAGTAGATTCATCTCATATGTAGGCTAAAGGCAGGGGCGCAACTTCGGTTTTAGAAGTGTGGGGGACATAATTTGGTGGGGGGTCTGGGGGTCCTCCCATTTTTTGGGGGCATCTAAAGTTAATTTCATGAATTTAAACACAAGCTAATATGACCCATGGCCCGTCTAGCCGTCTCTGTTTAGAACAACAAAAAGTAGCAAAAATGGCCACAGTCATGAAGTTAGGTAAGAGACCATTATTAAATATGTTTAAGTGATTGATAAGACTGAACTAGATCAATGATAATTCAATAATCAATATCGTGTGCCACTAGGGCTGTTGCACTGACTGTATTACAGCCACACCGGCGGTCACGAGTCATGAATGCAGTCAAATTCCATGTGACCATTTAGTCAAGGTAATTAGGCTTCTCCAAGCTCTGCTGCTGCTGCTGGTCATTAGTAGCCTACTATACTTGCTAAACTGCCCGGTACTSAGCACTCTATTGTCCCTCTAATCACTCTGACATCAATGTAAATGTAATGGAAATCCGATCAAACACTTCATGAGAGCCCATTAGCTCATTTTGAGCAACATTTCTATAAACTATGTAATTGCTCGAGAAAACAGAGTGATGGCCTCTACTAAAAAGAGGAGGATCCCATCAGCTTATATTATCACTTGTGAATGATCAATGCTTTTTTTTGGGGGGGGGGCGACTTTTTCTAATCATAGTCGCACACCTCATGTTGCATCACAACTAAAGTGTCCAAATAATTCCGTAAAATTAAGCACATTAATCTGCTTTACAAGAGCTGTAGAGCTTAACTGGCATACATAAGCAGCAAGTGAGTTTCAAGATTGGGGAAGATAATTTTCACCATACAAATGCACATTTTTATAATAAAAGCTTTAAATGCCTAATTGCATTTGCGGTCACATTTGATGATGCCGTTTTCCACTAATGGAACATTTGCGCGTATTGCCTACTACCATGTGCGCATTACTGCGCTTGTAATGTGAAGAAATAAGACTGTTTGGCATATTTATTTCTCGCACAGAATAGAATAGGTCGACTTTTGTACTATAAGGGATAGTAGATTGGCATAGGCTAGTGTTTTGCTGTTCGTTAGGCCTTCTCATCTTGTTGGCTGACAAAGTAAATGTGGAAAGTTCTTCCAATGTCTTCAATATGCACCTCGGAATTGGGTAAAGACACGCTCAGTTGCGTCCTGGATGTGTCTTCACTAGCCTGTGAGAAAGACCCGAATACGTGATGGGAAGCCATGTGAGTGAGAGGTGATTCGGAGCGCGCAGCACTCAGGGAGAAGGGCACAACTGCCACTGGCCGCAAAAGGCATGGATTTTTTTAGAGTGCATAACGGCCAGACAAAGGGGATAACCCCTACGAAATTCTTGGCATTACCAAGTGATTGTCAAATTGTGAATGAGTGACTGATGTAGTGTGTACAACCTGCGCAAAAAAAACTAAGCAGAGCTCATGCATTCCAAGCAACTTTATTCAAATCATCATTAGTCGCATCATGCAGCCTTACAATGTATTACAAATCTAAAACATATAGCCCAACGTTTGTAGAGCAACTGAAGTTACATTAATAATCTAAATTAAGCATATTGGAATACCTATTTCTTTTTTAACCGCTCAACACAGAATAGATGCATGTGCGAATTCCCTCAAATCATTTTAGAAAATATCCTTTCTATTTTTATTCAGCTCTGTTTATTTGTATTCTTCATACTATAAAATAATGCCATGGAATTCTAAGCAAATCTTGTCTGCTAAATGAACTAGTGTAGCCTACAGCCATATGGCATAGCCAGATCAGGACCCAACATAAGGACAACTCAGATTATGCCATTATGTTCTGAAATAGATTTTCTTCATATCATGCTTCTTTAGACCTGTCTAAAATAGATCATGGATTTATTGTGACGGTGTAGGTTATATTACATGTATTTTTAAGACTTTAAAAAAAATGTAGATGTTCCAAAGGTCTGTATCAGTGGCTTTGTGTGTATGTGTTGAAGCCAGGAGATGCTAAATGTGTTTATGCTAATTAACGGTCAATTAATGTGAGACCGACCAGTTATTTGCTTGACAATCACCGGCTGACAATTTCGTGACCGCCACAGCCCTAGTTGCGCCTTTAACCAATAGCCTAACAAATGAATGACTCATACAAATAAAGGACATTTGATTGTTTTTATTAAGAAATCCTCTATCAAATTTTAGCCAGACCGCCCAGTCAGCCCGAGCCGCCTGCATGTCCGACCCCCACCAGTCTAGTCAATAACTCAACTCTCTCCCCAACACAATTTCCTTCCCATATGTTTTTTCCCGTCTCAAGGGGAAAGGTTTGCAAATCAAATGTTTAGTAAAAACACATCCTACACATTAACACACAAACAGTACATCCTCCATATAGTTCATATCATAGGGCTAATAGTACTGTAGAGGTCTTTTTACTTACACACCATATAGCTGGGTCACCCAGTCCTGCCCCTAGGGGTCCACAGCCCTGCAACGCCCCAACCCAACACACCCCACTCAGCTTTAGGATCTTAGTGAAACATTCCTTATTGGTTTCAGGTGTGTTAGGCCAAGGCCAGAGTGACAACAGTACAGCAGACCCCCAGGGCTAGGACGGAGCAGCCCAGCAGGGTATCTCCCCTGACGTGTGCATGTTTTCAATACAGACTCCTTTTGTCATACAGTATTCCATATAAGGAATCCAGAACTTATGAAAGTTGCACAGTATACCTTGTAATCTTGTATCACATCTAGTGATACATAACTTTACATTTCTGCTATCCATTGTGACATTGTGGGAGGATACCCAACCTTCCAATTAATGGCAATGCATTTCTTAGCTGCTGTAAATGCTAGGTTACACAGTTTCTTCTGATAAGTCTCCAGTATCAACATTTCCAAGCAAACAAAAATGGGGACAATCTGTAGACATGGTGAGATAAAAGAACATACTCTTTGCCAGAATTCAGCCAGCCCTCACAAGACCATAACATATGCAAATATGTCCCATTTTTGTGTTTTACACCTCCAGCAGAATAATACAATTTCTGAGTGCATGATATTCAGTTTCACTGGCATATAGTACGTTCTATGGATGGTCTTAAACTGCAGTTATTTATGTCTGAGATGAAATTAACCATGACTGAGCATTCTAACATAGATGTATCCACTCATCTTCATCAATAGCGTCTCAGGTCTTCCTCACATATTTGTTTTACATGTTTTGTGTCATCGGGAAAAGCCTCTACCAACCCTTGATACAGATTGGAAATCATCTTTAGAGGTCAGACTGCCTTAAAATACTTTCAATCTTTGAAGCTTCTTGCTTGTCCAGTGTTTGCTGCACAGGGAGAATAAAGTGTTGCGTCTGCAAAGGTTCACCTCTGAGCTGTGGCAGACTGGCTTCCCTGGCTGCCTGACCCTGATGAGACCCTGTCAACATCTGATCCTGCTCAGATGACGCATGACAAACAATTACCTTGGTGTACATTTATACATTATATTATACAAGAATAGAATCAATGGTTCTAAATTAACATTATTCCCAAATCCCAGACTGTAGCCTACTCATCATCTCAAGATGGAACTTTGTTTCCATTCACTGATTGTTATTATATACTGCAACATTCAACTGAGCTCCGTAGACTGGTCTTCCCTGGCTGTCTGACCTTACCGTGTCAGTGCGAAAACTAGGGAATTAGCTAGGGAAACTGACAAATCAATAACATTACATTGCTATACTGACTAATAACTAATATTACGTTGAAGAAACGTCAGAATATATCGATCTTCAATCATTTGGCCTCTGGTTTCATTGTTTGATTCAGGTCTAGTGTGGTAGAGTCAAAAATAATAGCTAAAGTTAATGAACTAGCTAGCTAGCTAACATTAGCCAACGTTTGGCTAGCTTTAGCTAATGGGACAATGGTACATCATCAGATTTACTTCTGTTGAAACGGAACAAAAGAAAGGCTACAAAACATTTCCATACAGACAACAGCTGTTAAATACTGCTACCTGAAAGATGGCTAGAGCTGAACTGGCTGTGGTAGCTACTAGCTAGCTAACTAGCTGCTAGTTGTTCATTCAATTCTAGCTCAGCACTTGGAATAAATACTTTTTTTGTCTGTCAAAAGCAGTTACCTTGCCAGCTAGATCAGTCAACTAAAGAGAAGCCAGTTTCTGCCCTGCTTGCTTTTACAACTCTGAGAAAAAGTGCAACACAGACAGCAGCTACCTCTGTTCATCTCTCCCATGCTGTTCCTATACGCTAGCCTTTCAGAAGCTTTGCTTTCACACAGCCTGTCCACAAACTTTGTGGTGTCCGTGCGGTCCTAAATCCAGCCAGCTGAAACTGGAAAACAGCCTACCCGACCGCTCTGAGGTGTCTGCATGGTCCTAAAGCACACCAGTGCCGCATTTTGTATCACAGTGGCATGATAAAACTCGGGGGACAAAAATGCAGTTTCAGAATGTGTGTGTGTGTGTGTGGGGGGGTCATGTCGCCCCATCCCCAGTTAAAGTTGCGCCTCTAGCTAAAGTGGACGCCCGACAGCGCGTTCTCTAGCAGGTACTTGGAGGCTGAGAAGCCCAGTGGTTCTAGTGTTAAGTGGAAAGAGCGTACCAGATTATTTATTTTTTTGCAATCGAACAATAAGATTATGGGTTGCGTTTGACAGGGGAAGTTCAATTAGAGACTCCAATCATCTCATTTTCATACACTCTGAACTGCAGCATCGTTCAAATAAACAACAGCTGACAACTCCTGCAGATGGGGGTGAGACTCTCTCTTTGAGAAACCCCATTTTCTGAGTTTGGGCTTTATGAAGCAGTTGGAAGTTCAGGCCATGGGAAATTACCAGCAGAGAGAGAGACGCGCATGCAGGCAGAGAGGGTGGGAGACGGAGAGGGGGGGAGACACGGACCGAGGGGGAGAGGGACGAGAATAGAACCAGCTCGCAAGTGTCTTAGACCTAGCCTCAGGAGCCTGGGCTATACTGAGAACCACAGCTGCCAGACCCATTCATGAGACTACAAGAGCATAACTGCTCTCTCACAGCTCCGCTACCCTCACAGTGGGTGATAGACCCAGGCTGTCTGCCCGGTGTCTTGGGCCAGGTCCTGAGCCCTCTTCACTATGGTGGTGTCTGGGGGTTTTGAGGGCATGACTCATATAGTTACCCCTAGCCTAGCTCTGGGTGACCTCTGGTTCTATAACTCTGTGTTGTGGAAACCCACTGATTTATGGGGTGTTTATTTTGGGAGGCCCTTTATGGCAGGTTGTGGGGGTCAGTGCCCAGGGGGCTATGGGCGGTTATGAGACTGTTATGAGAGCTGCTTTGGGGATTTGGACCATATTTTGAACATTGAGAGGCTTATTCCTTTTTGGGCGGACAATACTGGTCCTGTTTTTGATCTTAGTCTCATGCGGGTGGATTTAGACTTTATTACTTAGTTCTCTTGTAATATGGACACAATGTTGATCTTTGTGAGGGTGAGGCAGAATGATGATGGAAAGAGTCGTGAAAAACCATGAAAAATGATTGTTGCCCTGCATTTCTGACCCCTTCACTCACTCTTTCTATCTTGGGCAATTCCACGGTAACAAGGAGACGAGAGAAAGGGAGAAACGGAATTACGCTTAGTCTCAGATTATTCACTTTAAAATGTATGCCAGTCAAGACATTGATTTCAAAGTTTAACAAACATACAACTTTATGCACAATGAATACTTTGAACAATTTACACAATTAAAAAAAAACATTTACTGGAAAAACTGCAGATGCAAAGAATTATGGTAAAATGTTATTCTGTTTTCCAAACTTTATCTGCACAGTTCTTCCTGTAAATGTGTTTTTGTAAAATGTTCAGCGGAAATTGTTAAGTAGTCCTTGTGCATAGTGTTCGATGGTTTGTTAAATTTTGACATCAATGTTTTTTTTGTTTGGTATACATTTTAATCAAGTGAAATATCCGAGTCTCAACATAATTCTGTTTCTCTCTTCCTCTCCTGGTCTCTCTTTCTCTCCCACCCGGCCAGCAGGAAGGGCCCAATTATAGAGATATCAGGCTAATGCAGAAAACGTGATAGCCTGGAAAATGTCCTCCGTGTCACACAGAGACCATGTTTGTCCTGCTCCAGTGCAAACAGGATGCAGTGTGCAGGAGAGCAGCGCCAGATAAGAACAACGGACTGACAACTTAAGGAAAGAAAAAGGGAGGAGTGGGCGGCAAGGGACAGACTGAGGACAACAGAGAGAAAGGAGTGGAAAAAGATGGAGATGCAGGGAAATATTAGGAGGTTGAACAAGGTAGCGATAGGACATGCATTACATGACCAAAAGTATGTGGACACCTGCTCGTCGAACACCCCATTAGTGAGGTCGGACACTGATTTTGGCCGATTACGCCTGGCTCGCAGTCTACATTCCAATTCATCCCAAAGGTATTTAATGGGGTTGAGGTCAGGGCTCTGTGCAGGCCAGTCAAGTTCTTCCACGTTGATCTCGACAAACCATTTATGTATTGGCCTCGCTTGTTGCATAGGGGCATTGTCATGCTGAAACAGGAAAAGGCCTTCCCCAAACTGTTGCCACAAAGTTGGAAGCACAGAATTGTCTACAATGTCATTGTGGCCTCCCGAGTGGCGCAGCAGTCTAAGGCACTGCATCGGCGTGCTTGAGGCGTCACTACAGACCCGGGTTTGATCCCAGGCAGTGTCGTAGCCGGCCGCGACTGGGAGATCCGTGAGGAGGCTCACAATCGGCCCAGCGTCGTCCGGGTTATGGGAGGGTTTGGCTGGCCGGGATGTCCTTGTCCCATCGCGCTCTAGCGACTCATTGTGGTGGGCAGTGCGCATGCACACTGACTTCGGATGCCAGTTGTATGGTATTTCCCCCGACACATTGGTGTGACTGGCTTCCGGGTTAAGCGAGCAGTGAAGAAGTCAAGAAGCAGTGCGGCTTGGCAGGGTCTTTTTTTTTGGAAGAAGCGGGGGATCTCGACCTTTGCCTCTCCCGAGTCCATATGGGAGTTGCAGCGATGGGACAAGACTATAACTACCAATTGGATAGCATGAAACTGGGTTAAAAAGTAAAACATTTATTAAAAAAGGAATGTTATTGCTGTAGCATTAAGATTTCCCTTCACTGGAACTAAAGGGCCTAGTCTGAACTATGAAAAAAAAAAAAAAGCCCAAGACCCTTTTTCCTACTCCACCAAACTTTATAGTCGGCACTACGCATTGCGGCAGGTAGCGTTCTCCAGGCCTCCGCCAAATCCAGAGTCATCCGTCGGACTGCCAGATGGTGAAGTGTGATTCATCACTCCAGAGAACGCGTTTCAACCACTCCAGAGTTCAATGACAGCGGTGAGCTTTACACCACTCCAGCCGACACTTGGCATTGCGCATGATGATTTTAGGCTTGTGTGCGGCTGCTCGGCCATGGAAACCCATTTCGCTAAGTTCCCGACGAACAGTTCTTGTGCTGACGTTGCTTCCAGATGCAGTTTGGAACTCGGTAGTGAATGTTGCAACCGAGGACACACAATTGTTACTTGCTACGTGCTTCAATAGTTGGCGGTCCCGTTCTGTGAGCTTGTGTGGCCTACCAATTCGTTGCTGAGCCGTTGTTGCTTCTAGATGTTTCCACTTCACAATAACAGCACTTACAGTTGACTGGGGCAGCTTTAGCAGGGCAGAAATTTGACAAACTGACCTGTTGGAAAGGTGGCATCCTATGACGGTGCCAAGTTGAATGTCACTGAGCTCTTCAGTACAGCCATTATACTGCCAATGTTTGTCTATGGTGATTGCATTGATGTGTGTGTTCGATTTTGTACACCTGTCAGCAACGGCTGTGGCTGCAATAGCTGAATCCACTAATTTGAAGGTGTGTGTGTGTGTGTATATATGTGTACACACACACACACACACACACACACACACACACACACACACACACACACACACACACACACACACACATATATATATATATGTATACACATATATGTATGTATATATATGTGTAGTGTGCACGGGCTCCCGAGTGGCACAGCGGCTAAGGCACTGCATCTCAGTGCAAGAGGCGTCACTACAGTCCCTGGTTCGGATCCAGGCTGTATCACATCTGGCCATGATTAGGAGTCCCATAGGGCGGGGCACAATTGGCCCAGCATCGTCCGGGTTTGGCCGGGGTAGGCTGTCATTGTAAATAAGAATTTGTTCTTAACTGACTTGCCTAGTTAAATAAAGGTAAAAAAATGTGTTATGGAGAGGAGAAGTTGATTGGTTTAATTTTATTTCATGTGTAATATTGACATCACTACATGAAAAACTTGACCTCACTCACCTATAACACTCTGCAAATGTAACGTCCCTCTCATACTATTTCCTGTTTATCGTCAGTAAATGTTGTTGACGATGCCTTGATTTACTTGACTTATTACTATAACTCCTAGTGGAACAGGGGGCCTCAACATTGCATCTCCAGCGAACCCTGTCCAGGGAAGATTTATTTCAACTTAAGTACCTGTCTCCCATGGTGTCTGTGTATCATGGATGAAAATAGCCTTCTGGTTTAAAGCAGGAGGATTAAGGATCTGGGACACAGTGGTGCCAAATCAGAGACCTTCTGTACAGACACACTGGTGATAATGTTCATGAATCACTTGTTATGCGCCATCAAGGAACAGATTAAGGGGTGTTTATATCTCTCTCTTCTCATCCACGGTCTTTTTGTCATTCTTTTTCAATATATTGTTGTTTATCTTTTTCTGACATGAAGATATAATGATGCTCAGCCTACTTCTTCTCTCTCCCACTCCGCCTCTATCTCGCACACCTCTCCATCTCTCGCTCTCTTTTTCTCCCTCTCTCTCTCTCTCTCCTCATTCTCTTCTTTCTCTCTTTCTTTCCCCACTCTCTTCTTCTCTCACTCTCACGCACCCTCTCTTAGGGCTGGGCTGTATACCGTATTTTGCGATATACCAGTATTGATGCACGGACCGGTTTGGTTTTTTACTTTACCTTCTAAAATGGTATTTGAATGTTTGGTTTGTTAAATGTTGTGATACTGCATGTGTAACGTCCATTTTTATAGTTTACTCCACTACTTGAGTCATCTCTCTCTCTCTCTCTCTCTCTCTCTCTCGACATGCCGCTTTCCACACAGACCTTGCCCCGCCCCCGTCACTTGAGGTGCACATTTGTTGTTCCTCGACCACAACACTTGCGTTCAGTCTGCATTGTCAGTGCGTCACATGCAACAATGTTGAGGACAATGATGCTGTTTTCACTTTGCTTCTTAATGAATTAAAATCCACTAGCATTTTATAATTACGTTATTAGTTTGTGTTTCTTACATCTGCAAATGGCTAGTTTGTCTTTTTCTTAGCAAGTTTGGGCCCAAATCGTGTTAGCATCTAATGCTAATCACTACTGTTTCTGGCTAGCTAATAAATGTACTGAGTCAGAGCAAACGTAGCTATCTATACAGCTTGATAATACCAGTGATGGTGTAGGCCTGAATTAGCATGTTGTTTGCGCAACAGTATCTTCTAAATCAACGAGGAATACGCAAGCATGAACATTTTAGCTACATGAAGTGGCTAAGAGAAAACATTCGATGTAGCCAAAGATTATAGTGTCCCCTAGGAAAGACTTATCAACACTTTGTTCCTAAACCGTCACAATACATCTTTCCTTTCATTTATTGTCATGTCAAACAACACTGTATTCAAAGTGCCCACTTCTATTCTAACTATATCATTAGAATAATTATTCAATTTCCATGATTCAAGTGTTTTCCTCTAAATCGCAAATCAAAAAATTGCAACATTTGGTTAAAAATAAGGCCTAGAAATACCGGGCAGCCCCACATGGCATTATGGAAATTATCTTAAATGAGTGCAGGAAATGCAGAAATTCATGAAAATGCTGAAAATATTTTTTTGGGGGGGTTGAATTGAACAGTATAAAAGAATCAGAATGGAGAAATACCCATTGCAGTCACTTAGAATATATGTCATACACTACTCATAAAGCACATTTTCAACTTTTATTATTCAAAAACATAAAATACCGCTATACTGTCAAATACCAGTATAAAATATTTTGGCTATATAGCCCAGCCCTACCCTCTCTTTCACTCGACCACTCTTGTGAGAGACGGACACTCATCAAACATGGCCCTTGTGGTGAAGAGAGGCAGGCAGGCAGGCATCTGTGTGACTTTTCAAAGCCAGTGAAAGTGGGGCAGCCTTTTGATGTGAATCTGCGACAGCCTGGTTCTATCTCCTCACATGAATTATGCATGACTGCTAAATATGGCACGGTTTGAAATAATTTCCTTTTTTGAAAATGTGCACAGAAATACTTTTCGTAGAATTTGGATTTATTACGGAGTGCACCTCGTGTATTCTTGGACTGGGAAGTTCCTTTTTGAGAGGTTTGGTCATGGGCCTAGTGTTTTTAGAACATTGGAGGTCCAAGGTCAGCTGCCTCTCATCCCTGACCTGGGGTTACTGGAGTTTAAATGATGAGGGATTGAAGGCCCTGCACCCTCCAAATGTGTTCTAAAAATACAATGGCAGGGTTGTGACAAAGGTAATAAGACTGGTACGACAAAGCAACGGTGGTCTTACACATCGATGTTGACCAGGAAATGAATGAATGATTGCCGTTGCTGCTATTTCCGACGTCTTTTGTCACTGACAAGTGTGTGTGTGTGTGACCCAGCAGTGGGAGTCACTAAAGTAATGCCTAATGGTTGATTTGATGGTTGAAACTACTCTTGTAGTTCTCTATGGTCTGCAGTGTATGATTCAGAACTGTCATTCATTGCATAGCCTACTACATTAGGACAAGGTCACACAGAAAAATATTTGTTTTTATGTTCCAGTGTCATCTGTGTTTCTCCTCTAGGATGTAGCCTCTGTATCAAAGGATGTCTTCTGTGCTCAGTAGGATTGGCTCTTTGTCTTCGGCTTCCTGCTCCCAGTGCACGTATCTTCCTCGCCTAAAAATGATCTTCCTCCAATCGCTAACATCTGCTAAAATACTGCTGTTTGTGTTTGACGTGTTTGTTGTTCAATTTGGAGAAGTGTGCTTGTGTCAGTGTTTCCCCTAGATATTATTTTCATGGCAGGGTGCCCCAAGGTTGTCGAGGCAACATTCAGGGCTGCAGGCAAACAATGGGAACAGCCTAGGTGATGGTAGGGGGGCAATTCCGTTGGAACTGAATTGCGCCGAGACTCTGATTTTTCACTTCACAGTGTTACCAAACAAAAACCATTTGAGTTTAACAAATCATTCAGCTCTATGCACAAGGACTCATTTTTTACATTTCCACTGAACATTATACAAAAACACATTTACTAGAAGTTTGGTAGGAGACTATCGTTAATAACATCTTTCTGTTTATGTGACCAAGTTTTCCAAAAACGAATATCTTCAAAATCTGCTCAGAATTAAGATGCAAAGATTTCTACAGAAATAAGAGGGTGTCAGCTATGACATGACACCTTGACTTTAAAATAAATCTATTTGAATTATTGAACTACAGTAAGTGAAGTGGATTTACATCTGGTTACAGAATTACAGTAACATAATGACATCATGTTTCCCTGATCTGTATTATACGGAAATTCATATTATGGATATGAATATCGTTCTCTTCATGGTGATGTATTCTGAATAGGTACACAAAGGTAGAAATATGCAACATTCTCCTTTGCATGTGTGGGTATTATTCTACGTACTGCCTATTATTCCAATGAGCTCCGCCCCCAAACAAGACCACATTTTGTTTTGTCCGTACCAGACCAAATCTGATCCAGTCATAGACGTCTATGTTTCACAAGTGTGGACAGCACAGTACAGTAGAGCACAGCACTGCACACTACTGCACAATAGAGTACAGCACAGTAAGGTAGATATGTTCAGTACATTAATGTAGAGTACAGTACAAACAGTAAATTATACTGTACTCGTGAATTATACTGTACTCGTAAATTATACTGTACTTGTGAAACATAGGTGGGTGAAACTAGTTTTTAAAATGTCTGTATTTTAGAAAAATAAACATATTTGAATTAAACACAATGTTGTTGTAGTTTGTCCATAAATCATAAAAATGTTATACTAGTTGAAGTTTACAATTAAACTATAATATTTATTACATACAGAGTCTGTAGACATGTCTCATTACCGTAGAACTTTTTCAAGTTCCTGTAAAAACTCATGTCAGGACTTTTTAAATAACTGTATTTAACCACGATGCATCCTCTAGAGGAGTCATCCTGAGATGAGCGCATTCAATTAATTAATTTGCTCATATGCCTTCAAAATGAGGTTCTTATCCTCAAACACCACCTTTTACACCACTTGGCCAAACTCATTACTGAAACGGCTAAAGAGCTCAAATTGGAAAAGGTCTGATTGAATTTGATAATAATTGTATAATTTAATTTGAAATATTTTTATTATTTTATTTTATTGTTTAAGACCTTTTCATTAGGGGAGCAATGCAAAAAAAATATTAGAAATATTGATTTGTTTTACTTTTTTGGACTTCAAAAACAGTTACGTTAATGAGAATTTTGTGAAAATGTTGGTCAAATGCATTATATCTGATCAAAAACCGAATAATTATGAAATTGATGGGTATAGATCCTGATCTGTGACTCGAGGACATTTTCGTCTATGGGTGTCGGTCGGTGATAAGAGAGGGAGGGAGAGAGATCACAGTCTTGTGTTGACCACAAGATGAGAATGAAAAAAGTTATGAGCTGAACATAACAGTAGGAGAGTAGCAGGTGACCCAACTGTGGTTTGTGACTACTATGATTTCCCATTGCAGTAATTCAGTCATTTGTTTGTTAATTCCGTTACTGATTTTGAGTTTTAATCACTTAATAATTCTTAAACTTGATATCAGTAAAAACACTAACTAATTGGTAGGTCTACCTTTACTTGTTACTTCTGTGAACTTTCGTTTTCCTCACTCATGAGAGAGATAAATGTGAAAATATCTTAAAGATATTTGGGTTTTTGGTAATGGAATTACAAGGCACAAGGCAAATAATTTCACAACCTAAATAGGTGTTGGCATTTTGGCATGGGTCTTTACTTCAACATAATTGTGTTTTGATGTATTTTTAAATACTTTTTTCTGGTAAATGTTGTCCAGGACCCCTTTTCCATCTGTTTGACCGGAAATCAAAACCTTTGCTTATTCCACATTTTTTGAATGGAAAAAGGTTGAAAAATTAATACTATGCCTTAATTTCTCCAAAATATAGACTCGTAGCTTTCATTTGACTCCCAATTTGACATGTTCCTATGAACTTCACGTTAGTACTCATTGGTCCTTTTACATGGAAATGCCCAAGGGGAAAATGACTTAGTTGTGGGAGAGTTACTTAAAGGGATATTTTGTTCATTAGCCCGTTGATATGGTCCAAACAATTGTGCGTGTCAGCAGAAACATTTTCAAGATATGGCACTTTCAGTACAAATCAAAAAGTGTGATGATGCATTTTGCATCATACGATACATTTTGCATCATCACACTTTTTAATTTGTGCTAAAACCTACCCAACTGCCAACCAGATACCACCGCTGATACCAGTACTTTCTCTGTAATAGGGAAATATTGATCAATGGTTCAGAGACATGGGAGGAATATGTCTTCTGAAATAGGATACTTGTTATGTGGCCATTGGTTAGTTTTATTGCAAGGAATTCTAATTGGTCAACCACAGGCTAGGGCTGGGTAATAAAACTACAAGCTGTCCCTTTGTTCTGGGGAGATAATCACAGGAGAGAACCACAGGAGAGAATCACTGGAGAGCATCACTGAGGACAGGGGAGAATGACCATCTACCTCCCCGTATGATTTGTCCTCTTCAAATAAACCTATTTTCCTCCCCCTGATTTGCTTTGGGGTCTGTGTTATTAAAGAATAACATAAATTGCAAACAATACCTATCAGGATTATTTGTGAGGATAACATTGAGGACTAAAATGACTCACTAAAACTAGACAAAAATTGTCCAGAGTTTGTCGATTGATAAATTAAATGACTAAAATGGGACTAAGAAAAAGGTATTTTAGTCATAAAGACTAAGACAAAAACGAAATATAAAATAGGTGACAAAATTAACATTGCAATAGGCCTAGATTATTAAATATTTTGAAATCGTTTTCATGACATTTGGTAATCAATGTTCTCCTGGAAGCATTGCCCTACCTAGCCTGGCCATGAGATCATTGTCAGTCAAATGTCCTGGTCAAAAAAGAAGGTAGGCCTATTTTACAACAAAGGTGTAGTGAGCTATGTTTTCCACTACAGAAACCATCCTCTGGCAGGCTGGACTATAATGGAGGACGTCTACATGGTTTCAGCATATAGGGTAGGGTTTATTCCAGTTGAGCATACAAGGAGTGTCAGATCAAGGGCTGTAGTTTAATCCCTGTGTTTATTTTGCCCATAGAGTGTCTCTGCCTCAAAAGGAGCTTCTAATCCGGAGTCAGTAAACTGGAGAAAAAAAACCATTTCCATTGATCATTTGTTCTTGACCTCTCGTACTCTGTCTCTGCATTCTGTATTTATCTTCGGCATATTCTTACAGTATCAGTCTGGTGTTTTCTGTATTGCCCTTAGTGATCACTGTTTTACATCCTGTGTTCGTAATGGCTGCTGAGTGAAACGACCTGTCCTGATTTGTAATAGATGCTTGCTAAAAAACTTTAATGAGCAAGCCTTCCTTCATGAACTGGCCTCTGTAAAATGGTATAGAATCAGCTTCTGTCGAAGACGCTTGGACCTTCTTTTTTTATATTTTCAGTGGTATTGTTAACAAACGCTCCCCCATAAAGAAAATGAGGATTAAAAACAGTTTCAGCCCCTGGTTTGACCGTGATCTTGCGGAGTTACTCCACCTCAAGAATTTCATTTGGTGTAAGGCTTGGCACACGTATACTCAGGCTGACTGGCTCTCATTCAGGCAAATGAGAAATAAGTGCACTCAGGCTATCCGGAAGGCCAAAGTTAGTTACTTTAAGGAGCAGTTCTCTCTCTGTGGGTTTAACCCCAAGAAGTTCTGGAAAATGGTTAAAGACCTGGAGAATAAACCCTCCTCCTCACAGCTGCCCATGTCCCTTAATGTTGATGATGTGGTTGTAACTGACAATAAGCACATGGCTGAGCTCTTTAGTCACCACTTCATTAAGTCAGGATTCCTATTTGACTCAATCATACCTCCTTGCCCGTCCAACATTTCCTCATCTCCCACCCCTTCTAATGCGACTAGCCTCAACGCTTCTCCCTCTTTTTCCCCTGCCCCGCTACAAAGTTTCTCCCTGCAGGCGGTCACTGAGTCCGAGGTGCTAAAGGAGCTCCTGAAACTTGACCCCAAAAAACCATCTGGGTCAGATGGTTTAGACCGTTTCTACTTTAAGGTTGCTGCCCCTATCATAGCCAAGCCCATCTCCAACCTTTTTTTAACATGTCTCCTTTCTGGGGAGGTTTTGATACGGTAGACCTTTCCATTCTTGTGGGCCGGCTAAGTATTGGTGTCTCTGAGGGGTCTTTGGCCTGGTTTGCTAACTATAAAGTCAGAACATCTGCTGTCTCTGCCACTGCCTGTCAACGAGGAGGTACCCCAAGGCTCGATCCTTGGTCCCACTCTCTTAGTCAAACAAGCTCTATCTACCCTTAACCTTGTTCTGAACATCTCCAAAACAATGGTAATGTGGTTTGGTATGAAGAATGTCCCTCTCCCCAAAGGTGTGATTACTAACTCTGAGGGTTTAGAGCTTGAGGTAGTCACCTCATACAAGTACTTGGGAGTATGGCTAGATGGTACACTGTCCTTCTCTCAGCACATATGAAAGCTGCAGTCTAAGGTTAAACCTAGACTTGGTTTCCTCTATCGTAATCACTCCCCTTTCACCCCAGCTGCCAAACTAACCCTGATTCAGATGACCATCCTAGCCATGCTAGATTACGGAGACATAATTTATAGGTCGGCGGGTAAGGGTGCTATCGAGCGGCTAGATATTCTTTACCATTCGGCCATCAGATTTTCCACCATGGTCCTGATAGGACATATCACTGCACTCCATTCTCCTTTGTAAACTGGTCATCTCTGTATACCTGTCGCAAGACCCATCTGGTTGATGCTTATTTATAAATCCCTCTTAGGCCTCACTCGCCACTATCTGAGATATCTACAGCAGCCCTCATCCTGCACATACAACACCCGTTCTGCCAGTCACATTCTGTTAAAGGTCCCCAAAGTACACACATCCCTGGGTCGGTCATCTTTTCAGTTTGCTGCAGCCAGCGACTGGAATGAGTTGCAACAAACACTCAAAACTGGACAGTTTTATCTCTTCATTCAAAGACTCAATCATGGACACTCTTACTGACAGTTGTGGCTGCTTTGCTTGATGTATTGTTGTCTCCACCTTCTTGCCCTTTGCTTTTGTCTGTGCCCAATAATGTTTGTTCCATGTTTTGTGCTGCTACCATGTTGTGTTGCTACCATGCTGTGTTGTCATGTGTTGCTGCCTTGCTATGTTGTAGTCTTAGGTCTCTCTTTATGTAGTGTTGTGTAGTCTC
Organism: Salvelinus sp. IW2-2015; assembly: GCF_002910315.2. Lineage (NCBI taxonomy): Eukaryota > Metazoa > Chordata > Actinopteri > Salmoniformes > Salmonidae > Salvelinus > Salvelinus sp. IW2-2015. Next base: position 7,711,003 of record NC_036865.1, on the reverse strand, counting down.
TCTTGTTGTGATATAAATATATAGTTGAAGTTACATACACCTTAGACAAATACTTTTAAACTCAGTTTTTCACAATTCCTGAGAATTAATCCTAGTAAATATTCCCTGTCTTAGGTCAGTTAGGATCACCACTATATTTCAAGAATGTGAAATGTCAGAATGATTTATTTCAGCTTGTATTTCTTTCATCACATTCCCAGTGGGTCAGAAGTTTACATACACTCAATTAGTATTTGGTAGCATTGCCTTTAAATTGTTTAACTTGGGTCAAACGTTTCAGGTAGCCTTCCACAAGCTTCCCACAATAAGTTGGGTGAATTTTGGCCCATTCCTCCTGACAGAGCTGGTGTAACTGAGTCAGGTTTGTAGGCCTCCTTGCTCACACACGCTTTTTCAGTTCTTCCCACAAATGTTCTATGGGATTGAGGTCAGGGCTTTGTGATGGCCACTCCAATACCTTGACTTTGTTGTCCTTAAGCCATTTTGCCACAACTTTGGAAGTATGCTTGGGGTCATTGTCCATTTGGAAGACCCAATTGCGACCAAGCTTTAACTTCCTGACTGATGTCTTGAGATGTTGTTTCAATATATCCACATAATGTTCCTTCCTTATGATGCCATCTATTTTGTGAAGTGCACCAGACCCTCCTGCAGCAAAGCACCCCCACAACATGATGCTGCCACCTCCGTGCTTTACGGTTGGCATGGTGTTCTTCGGCTTGCAAGCCTCCCCCTTTTTCCTCCAAATATATAGATGGTCATTATGGCCACAGTTCTATTTTTGTTTCATCAGACCAGAGGACATTTCTCCAAAAAGTACCGTGTTGGTCCCCATGTGCAGTTGCAAACCGTTGTCTGGCTTTTAATTGCCGGTTTTGGAGCAGTGGCTTCTTCCTTGCTGAACTGCCTTTTAGGTTATGTCGATATAGGACTTGTTTTACTGTTGATATAGATACTTTTGTACCTGTTTCCTCCAGCATCTTCACAGCGTCCTTCGCTGTTGTTTTGGGATTGATTTGCACATTTCGCACCAAAGTACGTTCCTCTCTAGGAGACAGAACGCGTCTCCTTCCTGAGCGGTATGGCGGCTTCGTGGTCCCATGGTGTTTATACTTGCGTACTATTGTTTGTACAGATGGACATGGTACCTTAAGGCGTTTGGAAATTGCTCCCAAGGATGAACCAGACTTGTGGAGGTCTACATTTTTTTTCTGAGGTCTTGGCTGATTTCTTTTGATTTTCCCATGATGTCAAGCAAAGAGGCACTGAGTTAGAACGTAGGCCTTGAAATACATCCAGAAAATTATGTCATGGATTTAGAAGCTTCTGATAGGCTAATTGACATCATTTGATTCAATTGGAGGTATACCGGTGGATGTATTTCAAGTGAAATATCCTTTTATGTCCATATCGCAGGCCATTCATTGTGTAGATACACCTATATGCAAAAAGAACGAAAAAAATAAGCACTATTTAAGATATGGAAATGATATGGTGTTCATCTTTTCCTGTTGGTATTGAGGCATACAGCAGGCTCTACACAATCGATGGCATGGGGTGTGTATTCATCTTGTGAAAAGCTTGAGCAGAAACGGGTGTATTTCTTGTAATTCAACTAATTGTTTCACTTCTGAAGGCCTTTATTTAGGGGTGTCACAACAAAGGGGGTGAGTACATATGCAATCAAGACTTTTTCCGTTTTTTAAAATTTGTAAATCATTTTGAAAAAAAGTGACTTGTGTATATCAGGGACAACAAATCCTAATTAAATCCATTTTAATTCAAGGTTGTAACACAATACATGTGAAAGTCTAAGAGAGGTGAATACTTACAGTATGCAAGGCACTGTATAGAAGCTCCCAATAATGTATTGGGTAAACCACAAACATTTTGGCATTATCTTGTGTTCATCTTGACAATCATTTAATTTTTTTTGAGTGAAATGTCCAGTTAAAACAGTTTTTATATCAACATTTGTCAGATGTTTTCAGACCTCAAAAGTATTGTAATGTCAAGAAGTGTGCATGCCAATTAGAACCATAGCCGGCCCCAGGCGTAAGCAACATAAGCGGTCACTTAGGGCCCCCGGCCTCTAGGGAACTCAGTCGGTGTCTCAACTTACTATTGGGAGTAACAATGGTAGAATACACCAGGTGCAATTTCGAAATTTGCTTGTGCGTCAGCAGTTTTTCTCTTATGTCAGTCACTGACAAGTCACTCAGTTAGCCATGTCAGCTAACAATTATTTGATTGGTAGTTAGTCTAGCCAGCTATCTAAACTTGTATTAATCATGGCTGAATACCGAATGGGTACGCAGGGCATGTGCCCAGGGGCCCTGAAAGATTTTGTTAGTCATTCTCACCCGGATATCATATTATTTTTATTTATTTCACCTTTATTTAACCAGGTAGGCAAGTTGAAAACAAGTTCTCATTTACAATTGCGACCTGGCCAAGATAAAGCAAAGCAGTTCGACACATACAACAACACAGAGTTACACATGGAGTAAAACAAACAGTCAATTATACAGTAGAAAAATAAGTCTATATACAATGTGAGCAAATGAGGTGAGATAAGGGAGGTAAAGGCAAAAAAAAGGCCATGGTGGCGAAGTAAATACAATATAGCAAGTAAAACACTGGAATGGTAGATTTGCAGTGGAAGAATGTGCAAAGTAGAAAAATAAATAATGGGGTGCAAAGGAGCTAAATAAATAAGTAAATAAATACAGTAGGGGAAGAGGTTGTTGTTTGGGATAAATTATAGATGGGCTATGTACAGGTGCAGTAATCTGTGATCTGCTCTGACAGCTGGTGCTTAAAGCTAGTGAGGGAGATAAGTGTTTCCAGTTTCAGAGATTTTTGCAGTTCGTTCCAGTCATTAGCAGCAGAGAACTGGAAGGAAAGGCGGCCAAAGGAGGAATTGGCTTTGGGGGTGACCAGAGAGATATACCTGCTGGAGCTCGTGCTACAGGTGTGTGCTGCTATGGTGACCACTGAGCTGGTAACATGGCATAAGTCATGCAAAAATGTGTAGGATTGCCGGAAATTTGTTTTAAAACTACAAAAATGTATAGGGCCACTAAGATGATTTGCCATGAGGGGCCCCCCAAATAAATCTCGTTTAGGGCCCCCAAAAGGTCCTAATTAGAACCTCATGCAATATCAATGACTGTTTAAAAAAAAAAAAATAGGCATGTCAGTTAAGAACAAATTCTTATTTACAATGACGGCCTACACCGGCCAAACCCGGATGATGCTGGGCTAGTTGTGCACCGCCCTATGGGACTCCCAATCACAACTGGTTGTGATACAGCCTGGGTTTGAACCAGGGTGTCTGTAGTGACGCCTCTAGCACTGAGATGCAGTGCCTTAGAACACTGCGTCACTCGGGAGGGAAAAAGCCATTGATCACGTGACACCATTCATTCCTATGTGAAATTCAATAGTGTATCGAAGTCGGTTAAGATGGGGTGTCATGGAGACATAATATGCACAGTTTGTGCTGCTCCAGGAAGTGATGTTGCAGGTAAGCTCAGTGCTGCCCCCTCTCACTGAGTAACTCCAGGCCGACCAGGGTACTTCAGGCTGCCATTAGCAACTAAATGATCCTTAGATTCTGTGTACGATTTTAAAATAATTGGTTCAAGGACGTATCTGGTGTATTAGATGTAATTATTGGTACCATGATTGTCTTTGAATTATACTTTTTTTACATGAAGATTGCAATTGTTTCATTCACTTTATTGGGTGATTGGCTAATGCCTGCAGTACTGCGGTCGGCCTTGAACTGCCGTAGCTTAAATGAGGGTCAGTTGTTGTCCCCTGTGCTATATGTCTCAACCCTAAATAAGAGGAAAAGTTAAGCACTACAAATCTGGAAATTATTTGGTGCTCACCATTTCCATTCATTTTGTATTGTTTGCATACAGCTGGATCTACAAGACAGATGGTCTAGGATGATGACATTTGTTGACAAAAGACCACTTTTGAGTTCTGAAAACATCAAAGAAATTTACGATTTTAAGTGTTATGTGCCTATAAAAAGCCTCTAAATTAATAATAGATGGGACGCGAAAGGGTTGTGGGAAGGTGGTTCAGATTTTGGGATATTTCCCCCCCCCAGGTTTTTGCTCTCAAAAGCACACTTCTAATTGAAAGTCCACAACAATGCTTAAACCACATTAGGAAACCATTTTTTTGGTGTTGTTAAAATCTTAGTTCTAATTCAAGTGTGCATGTACCTAGCACTGTTTGGTTAGCGGTTTGTCAGTTGCGCACATAGTGGGATGGAGTTACATTGTACATGCATCAGAAACTGTTTTTATCATTACCGTAACTTAACTTCTAATTACCATAAGACAACAATATGGCATGGTAATGAGACACCCTTAGCACATTTAGCTAACAATGGCAGAAGACATTATAACTCAGCAAAAATAATGGACATCATTAATTCATGCTCTTTCTAATCTATTATACTGTAAATCGTTTAGTCAATAACTTTGCTCAAACATCAAGTATTACACAGTTACGGTAATGATAATTTACAATGGGTACATGGGGTGTACGAGGACAATAATAAAATGTAAACATAATAAAAGAGAAAAGACTAGGTTACCTTTTACCTTTTAGCCATCTTTGATCTTCTCCTCTAAGTGATGCATTATGGGTCAAGAAAACATTATATATAACAAAAACACTACTTTGTACAGGAACTTGAAGAAATGTTACGGTGATGAGATGTGATCGGACACGTGGTTTTTGTCTATAATATAACTTATAACTTATAACTGTCTTTGAATTTGTACCACTTTATACAATATTTAATTGGTTTTAATTAAATATGTTAGTTATTTATGGAAATTAAATGCATGTAAAGTCCTACAAAATTGACCCAGATGCATTACGGTAATGACATATTGAGTAAACATTTTATAAAAAAAAACACAATTTAGGCCCAAAACAAGTTAGAGACAGAAACCAATCATAGTGAGCTTTAATATGCTAATTAATTATTTAAAAAACGTAGAGGCTATATAGCTGAATTGAGAATCACCCAGCATTAGTTTTTTCCATAGGAGAAAGCAACCACAACTCGCATTTGCGGACCGCGATTGACGGCATCTTTGTTGTGGACCACAACACAAATTAATGAATGACAGCGCACATGGGAAAATAGAGCTTCTGATGAGATCAAAGTAAAAATAGCCTACACGAAAGTAAGAGAGAGTAAGCATTGTTTCTAGTTGAGGTTAGTTTCAAGTGAAGTGTCCTGGAGGCTTTGCATAAGTTCAAATAATTGACGAGTGTCTCTGGAGACCTGAGAGCTGTGTGTGAGATCCGCCCAGATCAGCTCAGTCAGATCAAGCAACTGAAAGATGTCAATTCTGCCAACGAGAGGATTGCATGAAATATTCTGCATGCATGCATACTTGTGATTGGACAAAACAGATGAAAAGGAGCATAATCTCAAATTAAATGTCTGTTAGTCTTACATGGAATTCATGTCTCGTCACATTTTTGTAGACTAACATGAAAAGTAATTTGTAATAGTTATAATTTTTTTACCAGGGTGTCTTGTTATCGTCATAGTTTTAGTCAGGAAAAGTAAGTAGTTGACGAACATGTTTCCTCATAGTTTCGTTGACGGAGTTAACACTGGCCTATTGGTCCTGAACCGTATCTGTGGGCCTTTTCACAAGCTGTCAATAGAAAAAGACAGAGGGGACTCTAAAATTGAATGGGCCAGGAAGACTTGAGAAGAATGTGGCAATTTACTAAAGACAAGTGTAATCCAATTGTGTTACATTAGACACGGCTTGCTAAAGAATGAAGATTCAAGTCGCCTATTCAACAGATGCTCTAAGTAGCCTAAGCATACAGCCTTCTGATTGCATAAGGGAGAAAGGGAGAGTGAGTAAGCTGGTATAAAAGGTAGAAGAAAGGGACTATATCTTTGTGGTATCTTTCCCTTTTCTCTCTCCCTAATGTCCCAATGATCTATAATTATAGTGCGCTGGGTTAGACTAGTAATGAGTGAGGCTTGTTAAGAACAGAACTAAAACTAAGCAGCTTTTCTGTCAGCTGTACAGTGCGTCACAGTATGCCTCCCTTTAATTTCACACAAGCCTCCCATACATTGTGTGTATAGGATAACGACTGGGCGCGTGAGCCTCCAGGCACTGCAGAGCTCTCCATTGAGCTTATATCCCCGTTACTCTCTTGTCTTATGTGCTATCTATGTCCATCTTCAGAGACCCTGAGGGTTTGACCCTCCTGGGAGACAGACCTGGGTTCAAATACTATTCAAAGTCATTTAAAATACTTCATCTGTGCTCGGTTGAGCTTGCCTGTTGCGATGGAACCAATAGAAATGTCCCAAAAGTGCATACCCCACCCATAGGGCACTCCAGGCAGGTTAATGCAAACACTCATAGTATCTGAAATATTTCAAATTGTGTTTGAACCCAGGTCTGCTGGGAGTGTAGTAGTTATTCTTAGGATGTTTCTGCCTTGTCCAGACGCGCCCCGAGTGGAGTGGTATAAATGCCTGCCCCTCGTGCACTCATAAGCTAAATCACACACCCCATTCAGTCAGACTTTCAGTGCCATCTGTCATATGTTCAAACTCATGGGTCTCCATGTGTAAGGCTTCTGACTGAAACCTGTGTTTACTGTAGTAGACCGCATACCTGATTAGATATAGTAGAACAAGTTCTCCTGTTACTAGTTTGTTTAACATGGCCATGTGCATAAACAGTGAAACTTCTGGAATTATTTTCTGTGTGGGAGAACAGGTGAAGAATCTATATTCATGCCATGCATATCTTAAAACGTGTTTTAGTCTTTGTTCCCACCTTTCTGTGGTAGGCAAAGGTTATTGCCGAGATACAGTAGCTGCAGAATATTGATTGCGGGAGTGCCTAGCATCTGTGCTGAATCACAAGTGGGAATGAGTGTGACTGTAATAGTGATTCCTCACGAAACCAGAACAAAAAAAATGACCTGGATTTTGGGGAGTTTCGCAGTGTAATCCATAGAATGGTCCTTTGGAGGTAGTATTGTTGACATATAGGCTATTTGATATTTGTATCTTAAGGCATAATTGACACACAATTCATCAACATTTGCTTATTTATGACATTTTGGCCTTACCCAGGCCTCCTTTGACTCGTACAATCAAATATTTGTGATCATTGTTGAGTGGTTGCTGCAGCGTACCATTGCAAATATGTGATTGGAACAGTAGCAACATAACATATGATGCAACAAACGTGTCTATTTGTATTTTTCAGAGTTTCCATTTGTCTTGAAAGCACCATAAATCAGTCGAGTGAACTATCCCTTCACCTCGTTTTGTTATATATTTGGTCTGACAGACACTTACGTGACAGCCAGAATGCATTGTATGATGTCAACAAACATGGCGCCACACATAGCTGGCAAATAGCTTAGCGTTAGCTCATCATTATCAGTACAATGTTCAAAAACATGTCCAACGTGTCCATTAAAATCTATGCAAGAATCGGAATGCATGATTTGTCAGCAGTACTTGAAAACATGAATAAAACAGTAAATTCATAATGCTCCATACATACGGTATGCTACAGTCGAAACCCCAACCTGATATACAGAAAATATGGAACTTACTTTGATAGGAACGCACACCTGTCCAAAGTTATTATTTGGAGAACAACACTGAAGGCAATGCTGGCGCCAGCCAGAAAATGAGCCAGGGGGGAAAAAGTTTGAGCAAAACCTGTTCTGACTAGAGATGCGCAAATGTTTGCGTACTTAATCTACGGAAACACTGGGGAAGTGCTCTCGTCAAAGAGAGAAGTGTGTCCGGCTCAGTAAAGCCTAAACATAAATTGCATATCAAAGTTCCAGAGTGGGATCTCTGCTACTTTTAGAGTTATGAGCCAAGTAGTAAGCATTACCAACATAGTGAATGTGAAAATTGCCTACTATGCCAATTTCTCTGTATGAAATATAATGTCAAATAATGTCCCCCAGCTAAAAAGCCCCCCCACCCCACCCCGTGTCACAATGGGATTGGATAAACTTAGCGTCCATTGCAATATCAATGGTGTGATGACCCAATGATTTGAATTCTGGAGATCATTACAGCCTAAGTGACATTCTTTTAATCCCCGCAATGCAAATAGTGCTGATTTCAGTGAGTTTTATTTAGCTAATAAGATGAAAACATTAATTCGAACTTCTTTGGGTACCTTGTTAACATTACAACATAAAATACATGTCTTACATGTTGCTACGTTTAGGAAATGGCAAAGAAAACATGTAATCTGCTTGACGCATTAAAGTTACTTACCTTACAGATCACAAAGTCAGCTAATTTAAACTCCATTCATATGCAAATCTATTTGATTCATACACTGGCTTCTCTGGCTGGCATGTTTTTATTTTAACCTGCCCTTCTCTGAAATAATATTATTTCAGTAGTCCTCTATTATGATAAAAAAATATAGCTCATTAGTACACACTTGTGGTTGAATATATATATATATATATATATAATTATTATTTTGTTGTTGTGTAGGTCCTAGGATACAACGACGAATAATGTTGAACTAACAAATACTATCAAGGGATACCTTACAATTTAAAATAATGAACACCTTGTGTAACAGCTGTGAAAACCGACCTGCCCCCCCAAAAATATTATATAAATGTATATATTTTTTTTGTATAGTTGTCATTCATTTCTTTTCTGTTTTTTTTTGTACACTCACATGGCAATCATAGACTAAAATACTGAGTTCTGGTGTGTGGAATATAGTGGAGGTGGGTGCTGTGTGGGTGGGAGGTTCTGCCTGTCACTTGTTCTCAACAGACCACACGTCTCTGTTTTTAGTTCATCACTGTATCTCACATATTATGTGCCCAGTATGATGGAACAAAAAAACTTTCTTAACAGATAATGACAATAATGATGTAATGAAAAGTTGGTGGGTGGTTAATGGAGTACATCAGGTGAATCCACGTCTGGGTGTTAGGCAGAACCCCTAGGTCCTGGAGAACAGGAGCAGAGTTAAAGGGAACAGTGTAGGAGACAGAGATGGTCCTGAAGTCATTTGGAGAGGTAAATTGAAGGGGTACATTTTTACAAGCTCAGCCTAACTACCATTTCTTGCTTTCTCAAATGGCAACCAAAGCTTAACATACTTTGTTTATTGGGCTTCACCGACATGTAGGATGTTGGGGCTTTCAGTGGTCGACCTTCCAACTATTCCAACTGGAGGGGGTTCCAAGCACCCTTTTTTAATGGGTTACCGAAGGGAATTTAGAGTTAATTTGTGACACTTATCCATCATGTGCCATCGTGAAACAACTTTGATGGGTTTCAGCTCCGGCGCCACAGTCTTTACCCTCTCAAACTTCTGGCAGGCTAGACAGGGTACTGACCTTTAAGCACAAAGTGACAAATTGAAACATTGTGTGCTCTCTGATATGACATTCATTGAAATCATAATACGTTCAGATATAATAGAATGTGATTGATAAACAAAAGGTTATTTCACTTATTCCCCGTCAGAAGAAGCGTAGGTTGATTTTGGCAATCATGCGCTTTACTTCGAAATGGCCAGCATGCATCTCGGTCAGCACAGCCTCCTTCTCCTCCTTAGTAAAAATCTTCCTCCTGTGTGGCTGGCCATCCTTCCCCCGTAGGTACATGTGATTGCCTAACAACTTGGAAGAGAAGAGTTGTTGAAATACTTAAGTCTTAGTGAATTTGTACTGCTGTCTTACTCTCTCTGTTTCTCTCTCTCTCCCTTTCACTTTTTGGCAGGGGGACACCATTTGGCATGACAGGCCCATAACTCTAAAATTAACAGAGATCCCACTCTGGGACTTTGATATGCCAGTAGAGTATACTATATTCAACAATATATTGAAAACATTTTGCCAAATCATAACTTTTATTTTCAATATCCATGTGTATATGTTTTTATATTTATATAAAGTACCAGTCAAAAGATTGGACACACCTACTCATTCAGGGGTCTTATTTTATTTTTACTATATTCTACATTGTAGAATAATAGTGGAGACATCAATACTATGAAATAACACATATGGAATCAAGTAGTAACCATAAAAGTGTTAAACAAATTAAAATATATTTTATATTTGAGATTCTTCAAAGTAGCCACGCTTTGCCTTGAGAGCTTTGCACACTCTTGGCATTCTCTCAACCAGCTTCACCAGGAATGCTTGTTCCAACAGTCTTGAAGGAGTTCCCACATATGCTGAGCACTTGTTGACTGCTTTTCCTTCACTCATCCCAAACCTTCTCAATTGGTTTGAGGTCGAGGGATTGTGGAGGCCAGGTCATCTGATGTAGCACTACAAAACTCTCCTTCTTGGTCAAATAGCCCTTGCACAGCCTGGAGGTGTGTTGGGTCATTGTCCTGTTGAAAAATAAATGATATCCCACTAAGCGCAAACCAGATTGTGTGGCGTATCGCTGCGGAATGCTGTGGTAGCCTTGCTGGTTAAGTGTGCCTTGAATTCTAAATAAATCCCAGATAGTGTAACCAGCAAAGCATCCCCAAGCATTTGTGCTGGAGCACGCTCTACCCTGTTCCATTCTCTCTACCTCCAGACCCTAGTTCCCTCCCTGTCATTGTGGTGGGGAGACCCCTGAGGAGGCGGGCTCATTCAGAGGTTAATTCTGAGCACTTCCTGAGTGGCTTTGATCTAATTAATTCTATAACGAGCCACTCTATAATGATGGCAGATGATTATGCAACACTATGAATGACAGCCCTAGTCACTCGGCCTCGACTGTTAAGGACTAGATGAGCATGGGAACCTGTTGAGGGGTATCAGATGCTATTCAACGTTATGACCTCCTCCTAGGTCGGTATATTTTTTCTGTGACAAAAATTAAATCACGAAGCAGACCAAACTCTCTCGTCCTTTAAAAACCTGCTGTATATAAAATATTGTGTTTTATAGCTTGGAAAATAAGTAAATGTGACTCTGGATGACAACATAATGTTTGTTTCCAACATTAGGTCTGTTTTCCTAAATAATCTTCTTCGTGTTTTGTTTCCTTGCCACGATACTAACGAGTATTGCAATACTGGCATCATACCGGCCCTACCTCTTTCATCGCTCCCTTTACTATCCCCCCTCAGCGACGGACTTTTTCAACGTCCTCTATCACTGTGCTATTTTTAGGCATTGGTGTGTTCCCCTGAAAGAAAATAACCACATTTTTAATGGTGTCAATGTTCACAATTCAATGCTGTCTATAACCACGTTTCCATCCACAGTTTTTGTGAGTAAAGTCATCCCGTATCAAAACAATTATCACAACAGCTGTTAGAAGTTTTAATAAAATGCAAATTAATTACTTAAAAATCATACAATGTGATTTTCTGGATTTTTGTTTTAGATTCCGTCTCTCACAGTTGAAGTGTACCTATGATAAAAAATTACAGACCTCTACATGCTTTGTAAGTAGGAAAACCTGCAAAATCGGCAGTGTATCAAATACTTGTTCTCCCCACTGTATATGGACGCATACATTCAGTTGCACTTAACTCGTGCTAAAGAAGGAAGCTTGCTCAGCTGGTGCGAGCACATGCGCAGATCCAATGCACTGTTGGTATGCCGATTTTAAGGTGTTTACATGTCCTAATAATTCAAAACATTGATCAGAAAACCAGGTGTTTTAATCGGCGTATGCTGACTTCAATTTTGATCTTACACCGATTTAAGATAAGCAGAGTAAGATGTTTACATGACACTTGCATAATCTGCCTACAGTATATTCTAGAGGAGGCCGATTAATTAGGGCCGATTTCAAGTTTTCATAACAATCAGTAATCAGCATTTCTGGATGACGATTTTGGCCGATTACATTGCATTCCACGAGGAAACTGCGTGGCAGGCTGACCACCTGTTATGCGAGTGCAGCAAGGAGCCAAGATAAGTTGCTAGCTAGCATTAAACTTATCTTATGAAAAACAATCAATCTTCACATAATCACTAGTTAACTACACATGGTTGATGATATTACTAGGTTAACTAGCTTGTCCTGCGTTGCATATAATCAATGCGGTGCCTGTTAATTTATCACCGAATCACATCCTACTTCGCCAAACAGGTGATGATTTATTTAACAAGCGCAATCGGGAAAAAAGCACAATCGTTGCACGAATGTACCTCACCATAAACATCAATGCCTTTCTTAAAATCAATACACATAAGTATATATTTTTTAACCTGCATATTTAGTTAAAAGAAATTCATGTTAGCAGGCAATATTAACTAGGGAAATTGTGTCACTTCTCTTGCGTTCATTGCACGCGGAGTCAGGGTATATGCTACAATTTGGGCTGCCTGGCTCGTTGCCAACTAATTAACCAAAATTGTACATAATTATAACATAACATTGACGGTTGTGCAATGTAACAGCAATATTTAGGGTTGCCACCCATTCGATAAAATACAGAACCATATTTCACTGAAAGAATAAAGTTTTGTTTTCGAAATGATAGTCTGAGGATTTGACCATATTAATGACCAAAGGCTCATATTTCTGTATTTATTATATTATAATGAAGTCTATGATTTGATATTTGACAGAGCAGTCTGACTGAGTGGTGGTAGGCAGCAGCAGGCTCGTAAGCATTCATTTAAACTTTACTGCGTTTGCCCGCAGCTCTTAGAAATGTGCTGTTTATGACTTCAAGCCTATCAACTCCCGAGATTAGGCTGGCAATACTAAAGTGCCTATTAGAACATCCAATAGTCAAAGGTATATGAAATACAAATGGTATAGAGAGAAATAGTTGACACGTCATAATTCCTATAATAACTACAACCTAAAATGTCTTAACTGGGAATATTAAAGATCTGGGAATATTGAACCACCAGCTTTCATATGTTCTGAGCAAGGAACTTAAACGTTTGATATCGAATTATTAGTGTGTATGTAAACATAGTCATTGACTAATTTAATCAGGTGTGCCAGTTTATGGTTAAAACAAAAATGTGAAACGTTTGATGGGGCCGTAGGAGAGGGTTGGGAAACCCTGTGTTAGAGCACACAGTTCACTGATCATAAAGTCTTAGAGGAGGCATGTATAGGTCTGAAAAAGGCCTAAATGGCCAATGATTTCTCAAAAATGGTTTGTGGTACAAATGTAAAAAGCATGTCAAACAAACAATCTGTCAAAACAATCTGAGATGCCCAAATAATTCTTTGCTCCCGCTGGCATGGAATTTCCCTATAAGCTATAGTAGTACAATACCATTGTTTATGAAAGCGTTTAACATACCTTTTTAGAATTGCAATTATTATTGTTTTGTAATTTTTAAATGTAATATTTATTTAACTTGGCAAGTCAGTTTTGAACAAATTCAGCCTGAAATGGTACCAGGATGTCTGTAGTGATGACTCTAGCACTGAGATGCAGTGCATTAGACGGCTGCACCACTCGGGAGCCTATTATCAACAAAATATTAGATGATAATCCGTTGCTTTATAGCGTAAAATATTTATTTAATTGCTTTCAGCCGATAAAATCACAACATTTGGTGGAGATGCATTTTGGGAAGTATGAATTCATATTAAAAAGGTTGTTGGAGTAAACAGACACTTTAAGGACATTTTCTAAGCATATAATCCTATGAAAGCAGAAGACTGGGATTGTAAATAAGAATTTGTTCTTAACTGACTTGCCTAGTTAAATAAAGTATGAGGCACCTAGGATTATCATGATGTGAAGCTCTTTGGCTGCGCATACACATGCAACCCAATTATGATATTTTTCCACTAATTGGTCTTTTGACCAATCACATCAGATCTTCAGAGATGATCTGATTGGTCAAAATAAGAATTAGTGAAAAAAAAGATCAGAATTGGTCTGTCTGTGTAAACACAGCCTTTGTGTTCTTTCTGTAAATTCAGCCATATTGGATCTGAGTGTTGGAGCAATATCACAGTGGTTCAAAGAATCCTTGTGAAGAACTGTCATTTTTGGAGGCCATGGTTGTTTGGAGAAGCATTCCAATCCTTTGTAGTTGGAAGTGGAATCTATTGCTCATCTGCTCGCCATCATGAATGGAAAATGAAGTGCGTTGATTTGAAAAGAGGATCCATTGATTTTACAACACGACTGGTTTAAACGGAGTCTGACTAGTTTCTGAGGCAGTATTTTCTTGTGGAGAGAATAAACTTGACCCGATTGTTTGCATCTCAAACCTCCCCCCAGTAGAGCTCATTTTGAGTCGCTCTTCAGACGTGTTAGATTATCGAGACAGTGTGAAGTGAAAGGAGGGGAGGTGACAGACAGCCACTGAAGAGAGGAAATGGATATTACATTGTGTGCTGAAGGTCACTCTCTCCATTTTCTATTGGGATCAGGTGATCTTGTCTGAACTGTACAGTGTTTTCTTGATCATTTTTTGAAAAATATAAATGGGGGGAAACAATTATGGCGGGCTAGAGGTATGGGGGCGAGGAGTGGGGGGGGAGTCGTGCTGGGATTTGAGACTCAAAGATTATGGCCTCGTCAAGCCTGTGCTCTTTTATAGCGGAAAGTGCAAAAATAACTTCTCATGGTTTTATTGAGTTTATCTCACCTCTCCCTGACACATGGACATAAATAACTCCTCCGATCTTCACGTTCTCACCCGGTGACTTTAAGAGCTTATTCCCATTTGAAGAGTTTTATCGCGACGAAATGTAGATGTGCATAAACTTACAAATTTTCATGAGCAACAGGAATGTCACGAGACGAGAGGGTTCGTGTGATGTTCTTGCTTTGCAAATGTCACAGTAGCCACTAGCCAGTAGGCTAAGCATGCCAGCTATTCAACTAGTTTATGCATGCAACTTTTCATGCATCTACCATATTACACTCTTGATTAATGCAACAAAACCATATTATGCTTTTGAATCGCTAACGTTCGCTAACAAAATTTGCCTCATCAAGTAACTTCAGCAAATTAACGCTTACCCCTCTCATAAAAATATAAAAGTCCAGTAACTGTATCATACAGTATCATTCATATTACATTTACGGAGCTAGGTAGCAAGCTAAACAAAATGTCTGCATCCTCCTCACATTCTAATTTACTAGCTAAGTTAGCTATTGCATTGAAGTAAATGACGGTTCTCTGACATTCCCTTACAGCTTCAGCGTCAATTTCAGGAGAGGCTTTTACTGCAATTTCTGATTAAAAACTCAATTAAACAAGTCTCCAATATAAGGAAAATCCCTATACATTTCAGCTATTTGAAAAACATTACTCTGCCATTACAATTCATACAGTGACAATTCTGTTAACACTGCCTTACTTGGAGGGGGGAAACTGTCGGGCGAGTGTCATTTGCGACCTCCGGAGGTAGCATTCGAGACGTGAGAAATTCGCAACTTGACCTTACAGTAATGTCTCTCAAGAATCGAACGAGAATCTCCTTAACTCTCGTCAATTTCAAAAGAGCCTTCGAGAAGAAGAGAGGAAAGAACTCAGAGTGATTGGGGAAAAGACGATTTTCAAGAAAGATGGAGCAAAACAAGGGGGCAGAAATGGGGGATTGGCAACTTTTTGAGGGATCGGCAACAGATTTGACAGAAACAAATACAGAGAAGAAAAATGCAATGAGGAGAGGAAAAGAAAGCAGGAAGAACAGTCTGAGTGACCTACGAGGCAGGAGGAGGGAGGCTTATGTGTGTTCCCAGCTGATCAGTGGGTCGGTCTTTGACGAGCAGAACCATGCCGTCAATTCCCATCCACACATCTCAGTTTACACGCTCTACGTCCGAGCCAGGGCACGCCACGCCATGGAAACAGAGCAAAGGGCCTCAGCGGGAAGCAGCATTGGGGGCTCTGTTACACCTGGACTGGGGGTCATGATGACCTCTGGCTTACCCTTTGGCGCTCAAAATGTCTTGGTCAAGTTACAAGGGGTGACACTGGGAGGTCATGGTACAGTAGACTTTTATAGACGACCTCTGTGACGGGTTGTTTCATGAAGCTTTAGATAGCTGTTCTTTGGAAAAGATCAAAGAGAAAAGTTACATTTTAACTTAATGTATCCTCTGTGATTTTACATTTTAGTCATTTAGCAGACGCTCTTATCCAGAGTGACTTACTTTAGTGCATTTGTGTTTACTTATATTCTGCTGAATTATGTAATCGTCTTTTGCATCATCAGTGTGCTCAGTTCAAGGTGGCCTGTCGAGTGCTCTTGAACCACTGCCTTTCTCCCTCTCTCTCTCGCTTGCTCTCTCTCTCTCTCTCTCTGAGGATACTTTCATGCTTGACAACACTGTGAGAATCCAGAACGTTCATGGTTGCTTTAAGAATTTACCACTCTGACGACAGCAAAAGTAGAGTCTTTAATTCCCCGTGCTGTCTGGAAAGTAGGCCATCGACCGAGAACGTAAGGGATGGGCAAAGAAAGAAAGAGGGAGAGGAGGTAGAGAGAAAGAGAGAGGGTGTAAAAAAGATGGAGGGAATGGAAGATCTATTTTTATCCGGCTGCCAGTGTAGCCCCGTCTCTAATTAACTGCCAAATAACTTTTTATAAGCTGTAGGATGGAACTGAGGTTCAGGGCTCACATTTATCTCATTGAGGAGAAGTACAAAACTTTCCTACTTTAGCCCTGTTCTCTCTCTCTCTGGGGGTCTCTGGAGCCCCACACGGCAGGGGGCCTTGCGGGGGCCCTGGTTCTCCTTAGGGCAAACAAGCCAAGGTCATTGTCTGTTCCTCACGACCATCGCAGCCTTCAGATATGGGTCATCATTCTAATTAGCTCAAGTTGGATAACAATCTCTGTTGGCCTCAAAAATTAGTTGGAATACAAAGTGACAAGTTTGGCTTTGTTTTATCCCACCTTTCCAAATCTTTAGGACGGCTACTCTACATGATTACTCTAGGATTTGTTTGGAGAACTGTTAACAGTTGAGGTTTTATTGTCTCATTAGTGCATTAAGCCACAGCTGGCTCATTGTGAACACACTGCAGATGTACCGGGACGGCTCGAAGTTTATGGCCTGTTGAGTTTTAATAGACAGACTCCCATTCATTAGCCCAGTGTAACTGCATGCAGTTGACTATATGTGTGCACATGGTTGTTATACACAGACAGAACCCTTTGAAATGGCAGTCACACAATCACAGATCCTAGCGGGAACTAAACAATGAGAAGACCTTTAAATAGAGAGACCCCTGGTTAGTTATAGGCTGGATGGCCATGGTGTACACAATGGATGGTGGGGTCCCTTCGTTATGGGATTAGGGGAGATGTAGTGAAGAGAGGGGTGACCTTGTTAACCTGTGTTGTCTCCCTCCTCCCTTCTGCAGCGACCACCACAGAACATCAAAGTGTTTACTGCGCTGTCCGTGTTGCTGAAGCTGCAACGTAAATCAGCCATTTCTGACTGAAAAGTTCTGTTACCGAAATCCCTAATTTGTTTAGGAAAAACATTCCCTATTCCCTCAACCCTTGCTCTCGTTACGTGACACACGTATACATTGCATGCCCGTGACCAAAGACCTATTAGCACGGGACTAGTATTACTAGAGAACGTTGGTTATGTAATTATTACTTCAAAATGTCCGTCATTCCAGAGGGCGATTCGGAAGGGGTTCGTTTTTCCCAAACTGCCCCCTGTAAATCTTATTTTTGTTCAATAAATTGACAGTTAAGATGGAAGCCTGGAGGTTGTTATTCTATGCGTGAAGATACAGTATTTCAACATGTCCAGGTGATAGGGCCACGCTGATAACTCCAGCTTGGTTTCTAAACCATACCAAACCATCTTTTGGTCTAGTGTCGCCATATCATTTGAATTGAGGAAGTGTGATCATAATCATTAGGATATTTTAGCGATCTACAGTACGTCCTAAATGCCCCCCAGCCTTCAGGTGTGAGCTAAACAGTGCAATTACACTTGAGATGCCTTTTAATGCTACGGATGAGAAAGTTATCATTTCCAAGCATTTAGGTCAGTTGTATGCTGCTTTGCGATCTACTAACAGCAAGGGTTGCATTAAATAGCCTCGAAATGTTTTACTGATGCATTTGGCAATATTCAATTCATACGCACAAAACATATAAACAAAATAATTCACTGTTGAAGTTGATCAGCTACATGTAGGCTGTTAATACATAGCTTAAATGCAGCACTTAGTTCAATTCATCAAATCAGTTATTGTTTTCTGGCGTAAACTGTGAGCAACAGCTGTCAAACTCAGTACTTCCTCTCAAATCACAGGGATGTCGACTCCTACGGGACTAGTATTATCAGAGGAGTTGGACTTCGCCAAAAAACAGTAGGTTATTCTGGCTGGAATTGTTACTCTGCTGCCATGTAAAAATGACTGACATGGCTTATTCGGACAGGACAAAAATGACAGCTGTGGTACATTCCCCGACCTCCCCAGTAAAACTAATCCCGTCCTAATAGGGCGCAATAGGCCCTGACCTATAGCATATCATAATCACATCAATAAATGAGTTATAACAAACTCAACACCGTAACACATGTAATAGCAAAATGAATCCAGAGGACCTGACAAATAAACTTGAAACGGGGGAATGTTTACTGGTTGCTCAGGAGGTAAAGGGGAAGTCAGACGTGTGGAATAAATTTGACTAGTTGTGGAAAATATTGGCGATTTTAAGGAAAAGAAGGTAAGGAGCAAGCACTGCCGTGCATATTATGTGTACCAAACATGTGCTGTATAGATGATAATAAAAACATTCTGATCGTTTGGAACAATGTAAACAACACTAAATCAATAGAAAGTAATACCCGAGAGGCTGTTCTAATGAAACAAATTGTAAAGGCTTTATTTCAGCAAAGCAAACATTAAAAACAGCTGAATTTGTGATGCCGTTGCGTGAGCCTTGGTGCTCACGGAATCAGTAGGCTATTAAACAAACAGGCAACGGAAGCAGGATCTGTCTGATTTCTGTAGATATATTGATGATTCATAAAGCCAGGCACCTTTAACAGTTAGGCTATTGATTATAGACCTAATTAAGTTGGTTTCCTCTCCTCACTTTTCTTAGACAATAAGGCAAGGGCAAGTTTTCTCATTCGGCTGCTGCTGCCTCCGTCGCATTGTTCTCAATACCAATGTGCTGGTTAACTTTGCTATTATGCACATAGCAACATGGTCTAGGAAAAGGCGCACTGATGTGTTGCTGAACCACGGAGAGCGACCACCAGCGCCGGAGAAAGTGCATTTGTTATAAAATCATATTTTAATTGCTTTTGCACCGTTGTTCTTATGTACTATAACCATATACAATCAGTAGCACATGTCTTAGACTGATGGACTGTGCCATCCCCACAGCCTCCGCAATGGATCAGTCCACTCGGTCGAGAATCAGACAGGTGTCTTGTACACATGATAGATATTTTTTTTAAATATATATTTTTTTGCTACTGCTCGACTAAATAAATCTTGGTCGACCAACAGCCTATCGACCAAAAAATCTACCAGTTGACTAAATGGGGTCAGCCCTACCACACACATGGGTCACTGTGTATAATCCCATAAACAGACTGTCAGGTGGCTTTAGACACCGTGTTCACTGTGAGACCTACACTCTGTTTTTCTGTTTCTCTCTCTCTCTCCCTCTCTATTTCTGTCTCTCTTTCTCTCTCCTTCTTTCTCTCATTCTCTCCCTGTGTGACTAATGACAGGGTCCAGTGCTCATGTCCTTATATAGCCCTATGCTGTGGTCTGGCTTTCTCCGGGTCCACGGCTCTAACACTGGCACCCGTGGGACACAGATGGAGCTCCGGCTCTCTTCACATGCACACACACACGAGCACACGCACGCACACGTGACACACACACCCTCACCTATAGTGAACCTGATGCTGACACTAGCCTGCCAGGCCCCTGGCACTCCCTCAGTGGCCAGTTTACTCTGTCTGGCTCTGGAGAGACTCGGGTCCTCCCTGAAATATCAACAGAGACTGACGGAGCTCCTAATGACGGTTCACTAGAGCACGTGTGGGGAAACGCTGGCCTCAGATCAGATATGATAGCCGGTTCAAGGTTCAACAGTATGTTTTTAATGGCACAACAAAGGCCTTACGGACTGTTACAGTGAGTGCGGATGTTGCATAAGTGAAAGTAGATTTTTTATTTATTTTTTAAATAAGGTTGCCATGGTGACAACGTATTTTCTTTTTTAGAGTGTTTAAGATTGAGTGTAAAGGTGCACTTTCTCCCCTGTTGATGCTATCCAGGGATACTGCACCTCAGCCTACTACTGTACAGTACTCTGAAGTCACCAGTTACAGGCCTTGACTTCTCTCCAGCATTCTTAATATAGTCTCTCTGCTGCAGAATGAACTCACAACACACCAGTTCATCAGAGCCCAGTTATCGACATGGGGAGATCTTTCCTTAAATGGTAGACTGCCCCGGTGTCTGTCTCTATTTCCACCCCAGCGAAAATGAAATGTCCAGGTTCCTGGGAATGGCATTTTAGAGTGGAGAGGCAGAGAGAAGGGGATTTCTTTTGAAAGAGTGACAGTAGAGCCAGAGCAGCAGACTGCATGAATATGACCTTCCTATGGGCTGGATGGGGGCGGCTCTGTTAAAACACATAATAGGCCTAATATATGTATACTGTATATGGGCGATTTCAGCGTTATGGACATTACATAAGCATGCAAAATCATAACTTTAGTGTCTCACAGAATGGATGAACAAAATATGAATGGAACTTTTGATGTTTCTATAGTGCCTTTTTGGTGGGAGTACAAAAGAGCGGACTTCTCGATTGACCCTAACACAAAAACAATAATTTAGAAAAGATGGTAATTTCCGTGATTAGTTTAGATAGAAAAAAAAGGCTGTTTTGGATGTTACACCCTCTGAAATAGACATTCAAATCTTAAAGATTTATTGATCAAAATCTATCATAACACATTTGTTGTAATTTTAATGTTTGTTTTTTTATGTCAACAGAATGCATATAAACTCAGCAAAAAAAGAAACGTCCGCTCACTGTCAACTGCGTTTATTTTCAGCAAACTTAACGTGTAAATATTTGTATGAACATAACGAGATTCAACAACTGAGACATAAACTGAATACGTTCCACAGACATGTGACTAACATAAATGGAATAATGTGTCCCTGAACAAAGGGGGGGGGGTCAAAATCAAAAGTAACAGTCAGTATCTGGTGTGGCCACCAGCTGCATTAAGTACTGCAGTGCATCTCCTCCTCATGGACTGTACCAGATGTTCCAGTTCTTGCTGTGAGATGTTACCCCACTCTTCCACCAAGGCATCTGCAAGTTCCCGGACATTTCTGGGGTGAATGGCCCTAGCCCTCACCCTCCGATCCAACAGGTCCCATACGTGCTCAATGGGATTGAGATCCGGGCTCTTCGCTGGCCATGGCAGAACACTGACATTCCTGTCTTGCAGGAAATCACTCACAGAACGAGCAGTATGGCTGGTGGCATTGTCATGCTCGAGGGTCATGTCAAGATGTGCCTGCAGGAAGGTATCACATGAGGGAGGAGGATGTAACGCACAGCGTTGAGATTGCCTGCATTGATAATAAGCTCAGTCCGATGATGCTGTGATACAACGACCCAGACCATGACGGACCCTCCACCTCCAAATCGATCCCACTCCAGAGTACAGGCCTCAGTGTAATGCTCATTCCTTCGACGATAAACGCGAATCCGACCATCACCCCTGGTGAGACAAAACCGCGACTCGTCAGTGAAGAGCGCTTTTTGCCAATCCTGTCTGGTCCAGCGACGGTGGGTTTGTGCCCATAGGCAACAACGTTGCCTATGAGCAGTGATGTCTGTTAAGAACCTGACTTACAACAGGCCTACAAGCCCTCAGTCCAGCCTCTGTCAGCCTATTGCGGACAGTCTGAGCACTGATGGAGGGATTGTGCGTTCCTGGTGTAACTCGGGCAGTTGCTGTTGCCATCCTGTACATGTCCCGCAGGTGTGATGTTCGGATGTACCGATCTTGTGCAGGTGTTACACGTGGTCTGTCACTGCGAGAATGATCAGCTGTCCGTCCTGTCTCCCTGTCTTAGGCGTCTCACAGTATAGACATTGCAATTTGTTGCCCTGGCCACATCTGCAGTCCTCATGCCTCCTTGCAGCATGCCTAAGGCACGTTCACACAGATGAGCAGGGACCCTGGGCATCTTTCTTTTGGTGTTTTTCAGAGTCAGTAGAAAGGCCTCTTTAGTGTGCTAAGTTTTCATAACTGTGACCTTAATTGCCTACAGTCTGTAAGCTGTTAGTGTCTTAACGACCGTTCCACAAGTGCATGTTCAGTCATAGTTTATGGTTCATTGAACAAGCATGGTAAACAGCGTTTAAACCCTTTACAATGAAGATCTGTGAAGTTAATTGGATTTTTACGAATTATCTTTGAAAGACAGGGTCCTGAAAAAAGGACTTGTTTAGTACCTTAGGATTTCATAATGACAGGTGGCCTGAATAGGATACAAGGTTAGGCATCACACCCTAATAGGGTATTTATTAATTTTTTATATTAAAATGAACATTTACATGTTAAATGTAGACATAAATGTATATATTTTGTAACAAAATATGTAACTGAGACAATATACAGTCAGGTCCAGAATTATTGGCACCCTTGATAAAGATGAGCAAAAATTAGCATTATTTTTTTTTTAATAAAATTATTTTATACTAATACAATTGCTCAGAGAAAGAGATTTTGTTGAACAAGTAATTCCAAAAATCTCAGAGGTAAAGTTATTTTCGATCCCTTTCAATACCTCAACTTGCGAGGATAACGGCACTGAGCATTTTTCAAAAATATTTTATGAGATTGTAGAACATCTTAGACCATTCCTCCATACAGAATCAGAGACTGAGATGGCCATTACAAAATGTTGATTTTGTGGTCCATTAACAATTTATCTGTGGATTTTGATGTGTGCTTGGGGTTATTGTCTTGCTGGAAGATCCACTTGCGTCCAATTTTCAGCCTCCAGGCAGACACTGGGTGAAAAGGGTCCATATCAGGGAATATGAGCGGGTAAAATGTATACTCAGATGTATCATCTTCATGTGAATTAAGCACAATGATTTTCTGCTCCTGAACAGGTCAAATCATTTAAGTGCTGGACATTTCATGAGTCTGATTTAGCCCGTTTTCGATCAGACATACGAGGATGAAACATAAAAATACTATATCTATGATTCACATATCATGTAAGGATATGTATTCAAATGATTCATTGTTTTAAAATACGGATACATAAATGATCAGGTAATGACTACAGATATGATACACGTCTGAAAATATGTGGATTTGTTCATGCCTGAGTATAAAGGATTAGTTATGTCAGCATGTTGACGCACCCTTTCCGGAGTTAAAATATTCTGTAGATATGTAAGCGGCTGCACGCACATCAGGTGCATACCTTGAACGTATCTCACCCCATATATCTCCCCGGAATCATACGGCAGCAGGGATATTTCGCAGGTCCGGGTTGGATACATGTAGAAACTGTCCCATTACGGAGAATGTCCTACCTCCGTATATGAGCATGTCTACACTTAATATCTAATCAAATGTCATTTATCCGGAAATATATAGATACAAATTTCCCCTAATATTGACCTTTTTCTCCCAGTGAGGTAACCAGGTTTTGGGCTAAAATGTCCTGGTCCTGTGGTAAAGTTCATGGTGCTCTGTCTTGACCTTAACAAGGGCCATCAAAGATCCACCACCATATTTTCCAGTATTATTTTGAACGTCAAACCCATCACTGGCGTTTTGTGGACGTATGGCGCATGTCCATACAGGATTTAGCCCAGTGTTTTACCCAGAAGGCTTAGACTTTTCTGTTTCCATCTACGCGGGCCGGCATCTGTGTCTCACTGGGCCATGGCTCCGGCGGACCTGCTCTCACTTGGGGCCAAAGCCGGGCCACTGGTACTTTTCAGCCTGCATTTACATAACGATGGCTAACTGTGAACTTCAGCACCTTCTCAAAAAACCAACTGTTTTGATTCTGCAGAGGTTGTTGATTCTGCTCTTCACAAGTCCTCAATGTCAGCCCTAGCTTTGGAAACACAATTTCTCTACGACGTAAGGTTGTATACACTAGTACCACTGGTATTACAGTCGAAAAGGAATTACAAGCCTGCAGAACTTGCAAACAAAACTCAAGACACTTTAATGTAGTCGGTATTGCTTCATTAAAATCTCAACTTCATAACTAACATGGTGGGACAGCTGTGAGTGGAAAAACAAGCTCTGTGAGCCCTTTCTGAAAGCCATGAAGTATGATTGACAGAAAAAACTTTTTTGAGACTTAGCAGCTTACTCTTTAATGGTCAAAATTCATGCAATTTCTTACTTAAACTTTTCAAATAAAGCGTAAACTCCAACACCTAGGCCTTTCAGGATAATTTTGAACATGGGTTTATTTGTAAATTACTAACTTTATTTAGGCATGCTCAGGTTGACTTTTCCACAGAATCGCCCGTATGCCACTAGACCATTTTCCTCAGTATTATTACCATGATATGACTGAAGGCTAACATCCCCTAATTTGTTAGCCGTAGGTGTGTGTGTGACATGCATGAGAATGTATTTGCAACAATGAGATAAGGGGAGGAGAATAGGAAGTTGCTCAACTGTGTCCATTTAGAGTCTTAAAATATATGTTGTTGTCAAATTTACCTGACTGACAGAGTTTATCTTGTCTTTTCAGCTTGATAACCTACAGAAGACATGGCTGCGGGAATTCTACCAGGTACGTTGACCCTCTCCTCTCCATATTGAGACAGTGTTGAGTACATGAACAACTCTTCTCTAGGCCTTTCTGTTCTTTGCATTTCCAACGCTACGCCAGTCGAGTCATGGGGCCGTGTTTGGCTCGTTGAGGAGGAGAGAGCACAGGCCGTGTCATATCTTAACCTTGATCTACATAGGAACATCTGAGAATCCACAACTTTTTCCACTCTGGCAGGGGAAGTCAATTCAGATAGATGGGCAGATAGCTGTTGCACTCAGTCACTCTACTGTTGCCTCGTACTGAGACAGTCACGCTGAGGCCAGAGCACAGAGGGAGATCTCAATGAGGAGTACAACATGAAAAAACGTCTTACAACGAAATTAACCATACTGAGCTGTATCGTATATTTCCTTTTCACCTTGTCCTCACTGGCACCCTTCCAGCAACTATGGTGGATGTGTAACGAGCACAGTACAGCTCAGCTTGGTCCGGCTTAATTCGCCTCTGTAGTTTGAAGAGGGTAGTACTGTACTGTTTTCCATTCGGAAGATGGACCAACGCCTTCTATGCCAATGAGAGTGGCATGATGTGAGAGTTGCCAGGTGTGTATTAGAATTATGCATGCTTGTGCCTACTGGTTATGTGCCAAGCCAAGGTCCTGGAAACAAAGGGAGCAACTACATGTCACCTGTTAAGAGGATTAGACCTAGACTTAATTCAGGTTAACTGCATGTACTTGCCTCATAACCTACAGTAGTACGCAGGTTCATTCTGGAGTTCTCCCGTAAAACACTCTAAGCTTCCTCCTCCCACTTTCTGCTGCTGTGTTCGAGCTTACAGGACACAGCTGAGCAAAACCAGCACTATGAAACGTGTACATGTTATTGTGGATATTAGTGAGTAGAGATGGTATGTAATGTTATTGTAAAGTAGTGCACAGTGCGGTGAGTGGTGACTGACAATAAAGGGAGGGTTGGCCCATGTCTCTCCTAGCTTGTTGATCTGAATCACTGCGGAAGCCAGTAGCTGAATGAGTAGAGTTGGTATGTGCTTGTACAGTAGTGTGCAGTGCATTGTGTGTGGAGAGGGAGTGATACAGTAGGCCCATGTCTCTCTCTCGCTCTCTCGTGAGCGCCCCTATCTGGTGGAAGTGAGGGAGGTGTTAGACTGCAGGCTGCTTACACTCAGTCACACACCGCCACAGAGACCAATTGATAGGGAGATGCACACGTTGACACAGAGCTGTGGAGACGTGGATATAGACACAGACCGTAGACGCAAGGATAGGCACACGGTCATATAAAACTCCAGAGCTGAGGATACACACACACAGAGAGAGAGCCAGAAAGACAAGGCGATACTGTAGATACACATGGAGAGACCACCAGAGAAAGACACTGATACAAGTGGACAGAGAAGTTTGGAAGTCCTATACCTCATACATGCCTTATACAGGAGACGTGTGTGAATAGGCTTGTGGTCCATTTTTTTGAAGTCCTTTTAGAACGAGCAGCATACACGGAGGTCTGCTTTCGGATCAACCACGTTTCACAAAAACACCATTGCCTGCACTCAAACAGGTGTTTGTGCTTGCAGAAATATTTTCTCCCGGGAAATAATGCAGGAAAGCTAATGTTTTTTTTTCTGTAGTCCTCATTCAAGCCACTCGTTCTTTGCTTAAGCTAAACAGAGCACAAATAAGGTCGGTGGTTGGGGAGTAGTTTGGAAAAAGAGGTTACCGTTTGGCTTATTAAGGATGCAGGTAAATACACCTTACTGTTGGTTCAACACACACACACACGCACACGCACACGCACACGCACACACTGCAATGCAATGTGTGGTGACGGTAGCGAGGTGCACTAACTGTTTTCTAAGGAAACTCTGGTACAGTGTATGTGTACCAAAGTCAATCCTGCTCCTGGCTCTCACACGTCACACACACAGAGCAACACTAACACAGTTTGACAGTCAGTAAATTTTCTGTTTAGACTCAAAGATACACAAAAACCCGGCCAAAATCAAAAGTGATTTTTTTTTCACATGGTTCTAAAATATGCAGTTTTTTTCCCTGTGCTATTTTTCCCGGTTCTTTGGCTTTGGTTTTCAAGTGATACAAATATCTATGAACTCACAAATGCCCAATTTCCTGTTTGTCTCTCACCCTCACACATTCGATACAACAGTCAAGAGAAGTCCATGGGATCAGCTGGCTTTTGAACACTAGTCTGTCCATTGTTCACCGTGCTCTCAGTCTATGCGTATAACAGTGAATGAACCCTGAGGCATGCATGGACAGGTTGATTGCCTATGCATTTAAGTGTGTGATGCTGTGTGTGTTTTTGTTTTGTTTATGCGATGAGGTATTGGACATTCACTGTGTGTGTGTGTGTGTGTGTGGGTGGGTGGGTGGGTGGGTGGGTGGGTGTGGGTGTGTGTCGAGGGGGGAGTGTCTTGCGTGTGTGTGTTGTCTGTCTGTGTGAGAGCGAGCCTTGTGTGAGACGGAGGAAGAATGAGTGAGAGACAGACAGAGAGAGAGGTGTGCCCCTGCTGTGTGAACTAGACGGGCCTGCAGGCTCATGCCAGCTCTGTTCTCTGCTTGTCAGTGACGTCATGGAAAGCAGTATCAGACTCTGTACTCCCAGGGCTACTGGTCAAGAACGGCACCAGTGACTGCTAGAGCTCACAGTCATGAGCCTCGCTAGACTTTGCTATGTTTGCCTGGCACTACTCTCCCCGCTCACATGGCTCTTTAACTTGCTTATAAATCAGCTTAGCACACATACTGTAGTCTCTCTCAATCACTCTCACTATCAAATCAAATGTATTTATATAGCCCTTCTTACATCAGCTGATATCTCAAAGTCCTGTACAGAAACCCAGCCTAAAACCCCAGGCAGGCTGCTATGAACACTTTTAAGTTGGAAGGAATAGATGATGCAAGCGATTTGAATTGCATCATCGCAAAGTGATTTATGTCCCATTGTTAAACATTCTTTAAAACAATTACAAGTTTAGACAGTGGATGAAAAATAGTTTTTTTGTTGAAAAATAGTCCAATGTCTCACTAGTCTTGATAGTGTTGGAAAGTAACTTGCATTGCAGCAAACCACATTTTGAGTAATTCTTTTGTTGAAATTGTTCTTTTGTAATAGGTAGTTTGAAGTTCAGGGTTAAACCAGACCATCATATTCAGTAAGGTGGTACCTCTGCAATATCCGGGACAAGTAGCTGTTTGAATGCCTTTTTGGTAGTTACAACCAAAAGGATATCCTGCATGCTTACGCCGCATGTGTCCCTGTGTGTGTGTCGGTCTTATTTGTCCCATTGAATTACTCTCAAGGCCTACTGTTGATGCAAGCCCTTGCTTCAGGGTTTTCCTCGAAATGCAGCTTCAGGAAATACAAATGTGTTATTTGGACACTTTTCTTGATTAGAATCGGAGACATACATTACATACCGTACAAACGCTCACATCGAAGGCATGAAGTCGCACTCCATTCCTGCAGGTGAGGCCAAGAGTATACAATGGACAAGTGTAAACTGACATGGCTAGGCATTTACACTGCAATGTGCCTATGAGTGATCTGATAGACTGTCTACTGTATTGAAGGATTTAAATGTGTTTTACTGTTTGTTCAATAAGCACAGCAACTGACCCACTGTCATTACAGTCCTTTGGAAGACCCTGGCCCTGGGTCATATGGTTATTTATGTTTCCTCCATGGATCTGATGGGCATCCAGGCAGCTTTCAATAATCCACTGGGCAGGCACACAACACGTGGCAGAGTAGCACAGACTGAAGTGAGCTTCACTTAAGCAAAGCAGGGCGTTTTCCTTCATTTTTAGCTCTTTAGAACCCATAGCGGCCGTCGACGGCCTTTCTTTAAATTACTATAGGGGCCACTATGGCTGTCCCCAATTAGAAAATAAATAAATATTGGTCTAAATTTTAAAACGTGTTTTTTTTCTCCCATATAGATTATGTTTGAATAAAATGTGCTGTATGTACATAGGCTACTGAGCTTGTCTGATGCTTTAAGCACTGCCATTAAAATTGAAGACACACACATTTCTGAAGAGGGAGCCAGAGATCAATATAGCCGAACCAGAGGAAAAACACCTGTTCCCAACCCGTGGAACAGCTTCATTTAATTTATAATAAAGTCTTCATATCTCAAAGTCATGTGGTTAATCAAAATTCTATGTAAACGAAAATGTATATAAATCTAAAAGTAACAATTGCCATTGCCAGTATGTAAAAATTGCCTACATAAAGCCAACAAATAACAAAAAAATAAAATAAAACCTCTGTCGACCAACAGCCTATTGAACAAAGGAGTGGCTTCCATCTGGCCACTACCATAAAGGCCTGATTGGTGAAATGCTGCAGAAATGGTTGTCATTCTGGAAGGTTCTCCCATCTCCAGAGAGGAACACTGGAGCTCTGTCAGTGACCTCCCTGACCTAGGCCCTCCTCGCCCGATTGCTCAGTTTGGCCGGGCTGCCAGCTCTAGGAAGAGTCTTGGTGGTTCCAAACATCTTCCATTTAAGAACTTGTGGAAGGCTACCCGAAACATTTGACCCAAGTTAAACAATTTAAAGGCAATGCTACCAAATACTAATTGAGTGTATGTAAACTTCTGACCCACTGGGAATGTGATGAAAGAAATTAAAGCTGAAATAAATAATTCTCTCAACTATTATTCTGACATTTCACATTCTTAAAATAAAGTGGTGATCCTAACTGACCTAAGACAGGGAATTTTTACTAGGATTAAATGTCAGGAATGTGAAAAACTGAGTTTAAATGTATTTGGCTAAGGTGTATGTCAACTTCCGACTTCAACTGTATGAGATGAGTAATGTAGGATATGTAAACATTTCCTTAAAGTGACTAGTGATACCTCTATGTAAACATTATTAAAGTGACTAGTGATACCTTTATTAAGTCTGTTTATTTAAGTAGCCAGTGATTTGAGTCTGTATGTTGGCAGCAGCCTCTGTTAGTGATGGCTGTTCAACAGTCTGATGGCCTTTCTCGGTCCCAGCCTTGATGCACCTGTACTGACCTCGCCTTCTGATGATAGTGGGGTGAACAGGCAGTGGCTCGGGTGGTTGTTGTCCTTGATGATCTTTTTGGCCTTCCTGTGACATCGGGTGCTGTAGGTGTCCTGGAGGGCAGGTAGTTTGCCCCTGTTGATGCGTTGTGCAGACCACACTACCCTCTCGAGAGCCTTGCGGTTGAGGGCAGTGCAATTGCCGTACCAGGCCGTGATACAGCCTGACATGATGCTCTCGATTGTGCATCTGTAAAAGTTTGTTTGTGTTTTAGATGACAAGCCAAATTTCTTCAGCCTCCTGAGGTTGAAGTGGTTCTGTTGCGCCTTCTTCACCACGCTGTCTGTGTTGGTGGACCATTTCAGTTTGTCCGTGATGTGTACGCCGAGGAACTTAACTTTCCACCTTCTCCACTACTGTCTCGTCGATGTGGATGGGGGGGTGCTCCCTCTGCTGTTTCCTGAAGTCCACGATCATCTCCTTTTGTTGATGTTGAGTGAGAGGTTATTTTCCTGATACCACACCTCGAGGGCCCTCACCTCCTCCCTGTTGGCTGTCTCGTCGTTGTTGCTAATCAGCCCTACAACTATAGTGTCGTCTGCAAACTTGTGGATTGAGTTGGAAGTGTGCATGGCCACGCAGTCATGGGTGAACGGAGTACAGGAGAGGGCTGAGAACGCACCCATGTGGGGTGAGTAAACATACCAGCCAGCTGGTCTGCACATGCTTTGAGGACGCGGCTAGGAATGCGGTCTGGGCAGGTAGCCCTGCGAGGGTTAACGCGTTTAAATGTTTTACTCATGTTGGCCATGGAGAAGGAGAGCCGACAGGCTTTGGTAGCGGGCCGTGTCAGTGGCACTGTATTGTCCTCAAAGCAAGCAAAGAAGTTGTTTAATTTGTCTGGGAGCAAGATTTGATGTCCGCGACAGAGCTGGTTTTCTTTTTGTAATCCGTCATTGACTGTACACCCTGCCACATACATCTCGTGTTTGAGCCGTTGAATTGCGACTCTACTTTGTCTCTCTACTGACGCTTTGCTTGTTTGATTGCCTTGCGGAGGGAGTGGTTGCACTTTGTATTCGGTTGTGTTTCTGGTCGCCTTGCCATGATTAAAAGCGGTGGTTCGCACTTTCAGTTTTGCACGAATGCTGCCATCAATCAAACGGTTTCTGGTTGGGGAAGGTTTTAATGGTCACGGAGGGTATGAAATCTCCGATGCGCTTGCTAATAAACTCGCTCACTGAGTCAGCGTATACGTCAATGTTATTGTCTGAGGCTATCCGGAACATATCCCGGTCCACGTGATCTAAGCAATCAGGGGGGAGGGGATATTCACGGCTGTGACTATAATCGAAGAGAACTCTCTTGGAAGATAATTCTTACCAGAGAGATGTTTGTTTCTGTCGGCGTGATGCGTGAAGAAACCGGGTGGCTGTACCGACTCTGACAACATATCCCAAGTGAGCCATGTTTCCGTGAAACGGAGAATGTTACAATCTCTGATGTCTCTTTGGAAGGAAACTCGTGCCCTAATTTCGAACACATTGTTATCTAGAGATTGGACATTGGCGGGTAATATGCTCGGAAGCGGTGGATGGTGTTCTCGCCTTCTGAGTCTGACCAGCAGGCCGCTCCGTCTGCCTCTCCTGCGGCGAGTGCGTTGTTTTTGGTCGGCCTCTGGGATAAGATCCCATGTCCAGGGTGGAGGTCCGAACAAAGGATCCACTTCGGGAAAGACGTATTCCTGGTCGTAATGATGGTAAGTTGACACCGCTTTTATATCCAATAGTTCTTCCAGGCTGTATGTAATAACACTAGAGATTATCTGGGCTAACAATGTAAGAAATAATACAAACAAAAACCAATAACTGCATAGTTTTCTAAGGACCTGAAGCGAGGTGACCATCTCTGTCGGCGCCATCATACAGGAAGCGGAGGGAGTGAAGGGAGGGGAAGAGTGAGAGCACACCCGAGAGGGGAGCCTACGTTTCCATGGAGTGTGTCTGCCCCAAGTCCCACCATTCACCCTTGTACCACACAGCCTGGGCCTCAAGTGACAGTGGCAAGGGTTTTGGAGTTGTTTTTAAAAGTGGTAGGAACTTGTATCTGTTCCAGAGCTTGTAATGGATTCCAACAAGAAACTGGGCGGGGTTGACCATCTTGACCAACTGAGGCGCTATTACAATGTTGGACGCACAAGCATACATTTATGGAAGTATGTGTTTTGGTGGATGCTCATTTCCATCATAAATGCGTACATTGTGTGGGGGAACCTGCAAATGCCCCTCCCAGAAATCGCAGGCGCTGGTCCACAAAGGCATTCGAAATGCAGCTTGTGCATTCACTTTGTGATAATGCTACAGTGGCAGGAAGAGGGGAGCCAAGACTGTGGCACCAGGGCGTGTGGAACTCATTAGAAAGCAGGTGAAGTTTGAAGGGCGCAAGAGAGGGTGTGTGGTGTGCATCCAGAGTGGTTGCAGGTCAAAGAGTGGGAGATGTTGAAGAAACCTCCTTCTGGTGCTCTATGTGTTCTGTGCAACTTTGCAGGGTGGGGTTGTGCTTCCAGAAGTTCCATGACATATTGTTGGGTAAAGACAAACACTAAGGTGAAAGTGTAAAATATGAATTTGTCCTACAGATCTTTTAGGGAAATGGTGTACTTGAAAAAAAATAGTCTTTGAACAGTTGTGTTTTGCATGTTCTCTCTTTGTCTATCTAATACTTGTTGCATTCACTGAATTGTTGTCAAAGTAAGCTACTGTACTATTTCTAGATTTTGTGTCAGGCCTGGTCTGTACTTAATCTTGAAAGATACTGTATATTTTGAAATGGTCTCTGAGTAATTTTTTGCATTTTACATTGTTACAGAAGTAAGAATTGTCAATCAAATAGCCTACTTTGTGTGGGTTTTGACATACTGTCTGAATATTGTCCTCTGATGTAACGGCAGTCTAAGTCGTCCTCCTCCTCAGACGAGGAGAGGCGAGAAGGATCGGTGGACCAATGTGCAGCGTGGTAACTTTCCATGATTTAATCTACACAAAGAACAAGAAAAAATACAAATGAACTAACCGTCACAGTCCCGTGTGGCACAAACACTGACACAGGAAACAACCACCCACAAATCCCCAACACAAAACAAGCCACCTATATATGATTCTCAATCAGGGACAACGATTGACAGCTGCCTCTGATTGAGAACCATATTAGGCTGAACACAGAAACAGACAAACTAGACACACAACATAGAATGCCCACCCAGCTCACGTCCTGACCAACACTAAAACAAGCACAACACATAAGAACTCTGGTCAGGACGTTACATCTGATCACATTTTGGAGATAAAAAAAATATATTTATAGGTATAATATATTATACTTGGTACATTTTAAAGTAATTTAGTCAATTACTACAATTTTAAAAACTAGAGCTTTTTGTTGTTGAGTGTTCATCGTGTTTTGATAGTGAGTGTCTTTACAGAATGGAAGACAAAATGAGTGTTACTCCCATTGACATGAATGTGGTGTCATATTAAAGAAGAGGTTGTGCTCTTTAAAACTACTTATAAGTCAAAGTGTAATTGTCATTTGTTCTTTGTTTTTGAGCTATGTCTGTGTGAGAGAATTTGATTTATCTGGAAAACTCTCAGTAATCTACAGCATCGTTCTAGAATTCTATTGGGGTCGGATGGGTTAGATAACTGTTATTGACCGACGTCGGTTCAATGACTTGAATTCCATTTAGTTAGTACTTTTTTTCTGCGAGCTCAACACATGATCTCTCTAGAGATTTGGGACATGTCCAACTCATCCTAGAAAAAGCGCAGATAACGTGGTCATTCTCTACAATGACCAGAATCCATTGTGCCTACAGCTGCCTGTTCTGATAGGCTCCTTCCCGTCCAGGATTGTTATTTAGCAGTGTTAAAAGTATGCCTTATCTACTTTGAAGAACTGCTGAAATAATGATTTTGTCAGACAGCAGGCAGTGAATAAAGGATGGTTTATTAATAAGTGATAAGCAACAATTGGCAGTCACTACCGTTATCAGAGTTTTGTTAATGAAATAATAGTCATCATACCAAAAACAAATATGTAATATACACAACCAAAATATTTT
The DNA here is from genome assembly GCF_002910315.2 of Salvelinus sp. IW2-2015. Lineage (NCBI taxonomy): Eukaryota > Metazoa > Chordata > Actinopteri > Salmoniformes > Salmonidae > Salvelinus > Salvelinus sp. IW2-2015. The sequence continues at coordinate 7,677,034 of NC_036865.1, read as the reverse complement.
ATTTAAGTCAGGTAATGTGAACCAACGTAAAAAAAAAAGTAATTGCTCAGCACGAATGATCCCTCAGTCTATTTGCATTGGAAACCTTACCTGGCTGTCATGGGCCACTGGCCTCACAGGTTAGAGCGTTGGGCCAGTAACCGAAAGGTTGCTGGATCGAATCCCCGAGCTGACAAGCTAAGAATCTGTCGTTCTGCCCCTGAGCAAGGCAGTTAACCCACTGTTGCCCGGGCACCGATTCAGAGGGGTTGGGTTAAATGCGGAGGACACATTATAGTTGAATGCATTCAGTTGTACAACTGACTAGGTATCCATCCCCCTTTCCTTTCCAGTCACATGACTTAGAGAAATTAGGTAGTCATTACTAGAGTACATGGCTAATTTATTCTAAGTTGTTATATGATTCGGGAGAATATTCATAATTTTAAAATGTTTTTTTCCCCTGATTTATTGCCGAACTGTGTGCATGAATTTTTTTTATACACGTGAGGAGTGTGTGACATATACAGTGCCTTCGGAAAGTATTCAGACCCCTTGACTTTTTTATTTATTTTGGTCAGGGAGGTGACCAAGAACCTGATGGTCACTCTGACAGCTCTAGAGTTCCTCTGTGGAGATGGGAGAGCCTTCCAGAAGGACAACCATCTCTGCAGCACTCCACCAATCAGGCCTTTATGGTAGTGGGAAGATGGAAGCCACTCCTCGGTAAAAGGCACATGACAGGCCGCTTGGAGTTCGCCAAAAGGCACCTAAAGACACTCAGATCATGAGAAAGAAGATTGGTCTGATTTAAACCTGGTCTGATTAAACCAAGATTGAACTCTTTGGCCTGAATGCCAAGCGTCATGTCTGGAGGAAACCTGGCACCCGCCCTATGGTGAAACATGGTGGTGGCAGCATCATGCTGTGGGGATGTTTTTCAGCGGTAGGGACTGGGAGACTAGTCAGGATCGAGGTAAAGATGAACGGAGCAAAGTACAGAGATCCTTGATGAAAACCTGCTCCAGAGCGCTCAGGACCTCAGACTGGGGCAAAGGTTTACCTTTGAACAGGACAATGACCCTAAGCACACAGCAAAGACAACGCAGGAGTGGCTTCGCGACAAGTCTCTGAATGTCCTTGAGTGGCCAAGCCAGAGCCCGGACTTGAACCCGATTGAACATCTCTGGATTGACCTGAAAATAGCTGTGCAGCGACACTCCCCATCCAACCTGACAGAGCTCTAGAGGATCTGCAGAGAAGAATGGGGAAAAACTCCCCAAATACAGGTGTGCCAAGCTTGTAGCGACATATCCAAGAAGACTCGAGGCTGTAATCGCTTCCAAAGGTTCTTCAACAAAGTTCTGAGTAAAGGGTCTTAATACTTAAGTAAATGTGATATTTCAGTTTTTAATAAATTAGCAACAATTAAGAAAAACTGTTTTGCTTTGTCATTATGGGGTATTGTGTGTGTAGATTGTCGAGGGGGGGGGGAAAGAATTTAATCAATTTTAGAATAGGGCTGTAACGTAACAAAATGTGGAAAAAGGCAAGGGGTCTGAGTACTTTCCGAAGGCACTGTATTTGGCTGTGTGACTCAAAAGTGAATGAAAGGTTGTGTTTGTGCGTGTCTGTGCGTATGCACATGTGTGTGTATGATTATAGATGAATAGATTCAGTGTTGTAAAGTCTGGAGTGAATGAACGGCAACAGATGGACAGAGTTTAGTGTTTAGAAAAGACTTCTCGTCACATCACATGCCCATTTGATCCCCCCCTCCTCACACTGTTCTCTCCAGCCACGCTATTTTCCATCTCCCAATCAAGACCATGAAATAGGAGTCATCCTCCCTAAATTACAGCCCATCAAAGGCCCTCTGTGAGAAAATTCAGAGAAACATGGGCCTTTTTTCCCACCCATGTGCATCATTAGTCTTTTTTTAAATCTGGCACTGGAATTCACTTCTAAGAACATTCAATGGTGTGCGCGTCAGTGCGTTGTGTCATTGACGGGATGTATTTATAGACGCTAGGATGTATATTATTTGATAGGACGTGTATATTTTTCCAGACGCTCAAGGCACTTTAGTCTTCAGTGAGTGTATGAGAATGATGAAGAGATGGCGAGAACGATCATTACATAATGCATTTGTGTAGAGCAAGCACATTTTGTCCATTCACCTGCCATGGCAAAGTGAAACGTACTGTATTTAAACAGCTTTTTAAATACAGTAACACCACGCTCCGTCTGAGTGAGTCGGCTTCACCAAGTAGGTATGCTGACTACCGTTGATACAGTAGTTTTCAGGAACAGTAACTGTGACTCATTCCAGCCAGCTGCCCTCCTACATCCACATCCAGGCATCAGGCAGAGATCCCCAGGGATTGAAGGCTCATAACACAAACATGGCATATCTCACCTCACTGCAGTCTGCAACTCAGAACCCAGGCTGCTGTGACGACACACATTAAACGAGTCAGTCTGATAGCAGCTGTGTTAGGTTAGCCGTGGAAGTGGTGCGCTTGATGTGAGCCAGTGGTCACAAAAGCAGTGGGGATCTGATACCATTTTTACACTACTGAGCCAAACTGTTCCAAGCCAAGCTGTACTGGGCGGGCCTGGTTACGAATCCAACATAGTTGCTGAAGAAAATATCACACCCAGCACATTACGGTTTGCTTCAGCCCTATAGTGTGAATCAGGCATGAGTTTAGATGTAGGCTGATATACATGGATTTGTACTGGTGGAGATCAATGATGTGTGTTTTACAGTTAGGTATTGATTTAAATGAAGAATGGAAAATGTCTCCAAACTGAGAACTAGACTTACGAGCTAGGCCTTTTGGTTATTATTTTCCGCATAATTAGCCTACATTGTTTGCTCATCAAATAAAACAAGCTCCTTTATATATTCCAGGGTAGTGTGTAAGTAAATATTAAAGGATGAGAATATGTCATTGCTATAACTAAGGGAATTTCCTAGGAATCCAAACCGATACAGAGTTGTGGGAGAGAGAGGACGCACCCCTTTGACAAACATGTCGCCGTCTCACAACAGTTCAGAGGTGGAGAGATTTCTGCTGTGCGGTACCTGTGTCATCACAAGTGCGGTGTGGTCTAATGGCATCAACCGTATAGCAACTTCTACGCTACCAAGAGAGTTCCCTGCATCTGATAGAAGTCAACTGCTCTTTAGGCTGGCACCACTTTGACCACTGTACATATGTGTTTATTTGCCTTCGATTGAGAATCAATCTGTGAACTATATCTCTTAGTCTGAAATGAAAATGAACAGATCGATCAAAAGGTGCCTCTGAGGGTAGATAGAATGGGCCAATTCTTTGGCATTCAGAAAGATGGAGGAAACTTGGGATAGTTGTTATTGTTTGGCCTTGTATCAATAGCATTTCTGATTCTAGTAATAGGATTAAATTGGGCTTCAGGATACTGAGTCTGTAGGCCTATGAGAAACTAGAGCTGGAGTTACACTGCCTGGAAAAAAAACAAACAGAAAATGCACACTTGGACAAATACAAACACACACAAGCACAAAATACACACACAAAGTCCAGCATTTTCCCTCTCGCATGTCCACAGTTTCACACACAGTGTAACTTGGCTAGCTAAAGCTCCTTGAGAGTCGAAGCTTTCCAGTGGATGCTGATAGGTCCACTAATCCGTCTAAGTTTGAGAAGCCTGGTTCTTAGGGGCCCAGTGACAAGCCAAAGGTTGATAGAAAATCCATAGTGTTATTGCCTTACATTACTTTTATTTGATTTTGCCTTTAGTAATAATAATGCAGGAGGGTGGAGTGGAGTAGGAGCAGAGTAGGCCTCCAGGCCTGGACCAGACTTAACACCCCCCCGGGGGGCCACATTTCCTGGGTGACCATGATCTACGGCCTGCCCACCATCCATAGCCCGACCCTTTGAGTGCTTATGAGTGCTATAATTCACTCAGCTATGGATTTTCCGTTATGGGTTGGCACCTCTAAACACTCTGGGCTCGCTGGCAGTGCACTCAGAAACACCTCTTAGTGTTAGGGGACATGGGAGAGGTCATGTGACTGGAGTGGAAATGACTCTGTAATAACTCTCTCTGCTCTGACCAGGTATTTGTTAACCTGATCTCAGATCTGTTTGTGCTGTCTTGCCAATAACCATAGATATTGGCAAGACAGCCCAAACAGATCTGGGACCAGGGCAGGTGTTTATCAGTGTAGATCACCAACATCAGTATGTATTATTTTCTGACAGTAGGCCTATGATCAGTCACCTTTATTTTCTGGTGTTTCCTATATTCTGACATAATAATGTTGACATTTCCTGATAGTGAGAGACTCGTTATTGATCTAGTGAGATGTTTCTAACTCCCGGCGTTGTCCGTCATACCCTGCACACAGTGCCCGATACACATCCGTGATGACTCATGGAACAAGCAAGCGACATGCCTTCTGTCTGACACTATACCGTACAGTACCTGGGACAGTTTGGCCTGTTGACTATAATGTATCTTGGCCTCTGATAGTCATTTTTGCCCCCAGTTTTGAGTGTTACCCAGCTTCTTTCCACCTCCAAAATCACCAGACCTTATTAGGGTTGCACTGTGGAGTAAATGGGTGCTTGTTGCGTGGTTGTGTTTTATGAGGGAGTTTTAAATCCCTTAATTCAGCTATTTGTGGGAATCTGAAATCTGACTCTGCCGGCTGTTTAGAGGACAGGGCTCTCTTGAAGAACGCTTCTTTTATCAATTCTAAGTTTAGAATGATATGTCATTTGGGTGAGAAGTTCCTTGTGCCGTGAATGATTATGACCTGGATGAAATGACATCGAGCAAGTAGTCGTGTCTAGACAGTCGTTTAATGCTATGCCTTGTTCTCTTCTCCTCTGCAGACTGTCCAATCACACAAGCCCCACTTCATCGCAGTGCACTGTCAAGAGGTGGGCGGGAAGAACTACGATGCGTCCATGTCGCGCGTAGATTGTTTTGTCAAGTAAGTTACCTCACACTTGATGGTCCCCCTTCAAATTTCCCTTCACTGAAGAATTGCAGCCAACTCTAGTGTTCATAGCAACCCTAGTGGTGATTTATGGGTTATTTTTCTGTCAAGACGACAACCACTGCCTTGGTCCACAGGAAAATAAGGACCAAAACTATGTGAAAGTGAGTGAACAACTCCACCTTCTGGTGACCGCTTATTTGGTTTCATGTTTGGTGTTCAAAGAATTAAAAGAATGTACTATACGACCATCATTATTGAATAAACTGTTTTGCAGGGCTTATTTGTGTAGCTAGTCTTTCTTGTTTAGTCATAGGATGTACAAACTGAATGCTTTAGGTCAATGGGGGTGTATAAGATATTTGATATTTGTTAACAAGATTTTATCAAGTGCTCTCTTATGTAACGTCTTTCAAACAATTTAGGGTGTCCTGGTGTGAACTTTATTAGGAGGGGGATATTGATAAGCAGAATAGACTGTCTGAGGCCTCAACAGATTTAACAGTATCCTAATACAGTCACAATCTCCTGTTCCTAATCCCGTCTCCCTTAAAGGGCAATTAAGGAAGTTAATTGCAGTTTGCATGGAGTTGAAGGTAATTTGGCTAGCCATTGCTAACTAGCGTTAGCGCAATGACTGAAAGTGTATCGGAACAGCTAGCATGGAAGAACTACATTTCCACCATGTTCATATTTATCCTACATATCATCATGTTGTTGATTTAAAGGAAGATAAATACATCAACCCATGTATTTGAAGACTGATGGGGCCATATTGTGATGTGTCCTCTCTTCTAGAGAGCTGCTGTCCAGTGATGCCATGAAGGAGTACAGCAGAGCCCGTGTCTACCTCGACGAGAACTACAAATCCCAGGAACATTTCACAGTAAGTGCGGGTGGTCCATTTGCCCCTGCTAAGTGGTTCTCTTCTTGTAGATCTCAGGAGATTTGTTTACCGCACACAGTCTTAACTCACCACAGATGTGTTGCATTCACCCGGGTGTTGCACAGCAGCCATTTTCATCAGAAAGCTCTAGACCATTGTTGCCCAACGGGCCCGCAGGTAGTTTTATTTGCAACCCCCCCCCCATAAGACTGTAACAGCACCAGGAAATCAGCTCCAGGTTATTTTAATTTGGAATACAATACTGTTCCTAAGTATTCTGTTCCTAAATACTGTTCCTAAGTATTCCCACGCATAATAGAGTGACACGTGATCGTATACAAATGTAAGGAAGATTTGAAATTATGTTTTAGTCAAATATTATATCTGTTTTGTCTTCTTGTGGTCAATTTGGAGTCTACAAATTATTTATAATTATGTTTTGGCCAACCGACAACCCGCTCGAGAAAATATTGGCCTGCGGCTCAATCTAGTTGATGATCCCTGCTCTAGACACATCAGTTGTGACATTAGATAAGACGGCTGAGGGAAGTTTTAAGTTGAAGCTGGGGGCACACAGATGCTAGAAGGAAGAGAATTAAGAAAATCAATCAAGTATTAATTTTCCACAGCTGTGTGGACCCCTGCATTTTATTAGAATGTGCAATAATGGTAGACCACCACAAGGTGGTGCTAGATGGTCTGGAATGTTTTGTGGATTTAGAAACCAGCTGCAACTTTAAGTGTTATCAGCTAATAGTTGGTTGTGGCTTTTGTTATTTTACATGATTTTTTTTTTTTAATATGTTTTTATTTTACACGATATGTTGGTCTTTGTTGCCCTCATTAGTCTGCTTATGTAATAGCCTATACATGTTGTAGTTGGCAATTTATATTACAGAGAGTCTGATGGATCATGCGTATTAGTTACTGCAGTCATTATTTTGCACATTATGTCATAATTATCACAAAGATGTGGTCCAAATTGTTGCTCAGTTCATTTTGCGGCCTTTTCCCTCAAAATCATGCACAACTACACGTCAGTTGCATTGCATGACCTCTTGGTGGAGCCAGATACTCAGTGTTGATTATAATCTCAATATTAGTCTTCAACATCCAGACACCAGGCCCCCCCCCCCATCTGAGCACGCACATACACCGTTTTATTCCCTCGCATGATTACCACAAAAGCAATTTGTTTTATAATGCTATCCATTTAATGCTGATAGCATGTTGCTCCCAACAGTACATTTGGAAGTAAACAAGAATGTTGGTTCTAGTTAATTCCCTGACTCTTGACCACATAAAGAGAGGGGGATAGATGTGATTTAATCCCCCCCCCCCCCCCCCACTGCTGTGACTTCTGAGCCGTGCCTGTCATGGTTTTCCTCTCTATTCTTCTAGAAGGTACTGTATTACTACCGTGGTACACATACTACCACCGTCACCGCCAGTCCAAAATGTTATTTTCATAAACATATTATGAACATATCGCAAACGTATGCCCCCCACTGCAAAAAAAAATTATGAGCTGACGTTTCGCTTAAACAATGACGTTTTGATGATTTCTCCCAGGTTTATTTTAGACTCTCACATCTTGGATAAGCGTAGATGTGCACCAATTACTGTTCTAGTTCTAGACTGTTTCTATGTTGGAGAAGTAACTTTCCTCTAAATCAATTTGTGCAAAGCGAACCACAAAATAAACATGTTTATAGATATTCAAATCGAGGCCACAGTAAATATGGATACAGACTGTCCAGTGCGCCTCACACAGGGCTTGCCATTTAGACGACATGACATCATCACTCATATTTGTTTTCTCAACCTTCGATTTCTGCTCGAGGGTAATTGTTTGTTGTCTGCTCTGCCTGTCAATTTCCAGATAATGTAAAGTGGCAATCCCCGCGTGGCTCCCGGAGCCTACCAGTAACGGCTGCCGAGCGGATGTGCTATAATGTAGTGTAAGTGTATGGTAACGACCTGAGGGAGTGTTTAGTTTACCTGTCCTGTCTCTATGTTGAATACGGTGGCTGGGTGGGGGTCGCCATATGCTTCACTCGCACCACAGCAGGAGCAGCGTCACCGTGCCACGGCTGAGTGTGTGCGAGCTGTGTCAGTGAGCTGTGTTTGGGTAATTTGAGCACGCCTCTTAATTTACCAAGGAAGCACTGGCTGATTCTTCTGTTTTGTAAAGAGACGAATATGTCAACAGGTTAAAATGGTCAAAGAGGGGTCTGGTTTTGTGTGTGCTATGCTTTTCGTTGGTATAGAGAAGGCTATAGGCCCTACGGGTACACTGTCAAATATAACATTTTGAGGGTCCCCCCCCCGTGTGATAACCTGGACTAAGTTTTATGTCCAACATGAGTACACTGGTGGGCTACCAGTGTATCCTAGCAAACGCTGGTCCTAACTCCATACCGGTCTGTCAGCCAGACCAGTGTTGGATGTAGGCAGACATTGAGGGAAGCTGGCCAGCCTTCACATATCTCCCAGAGGGAGGGTGTGTGTGCTGTGCAGTGATGGTGGGGGGGGTTGAGTGACACATCCTCCTCTGGGGGGCCTGGTGTTTTACGGCGCTGTTAAGGTATACAGCAGGTAAAATGTCAATTAGGAAAGCCCGCCCTGATAACCTTAACTCCCAATCCACTTGTTCCAGGCCATTAATATTTATCACAGGCCCAGCCCTTTGGGCTGCTGGGGCGTCATGTGGAATGATGTTCACTAATGCCTTGCCTTTATTACCTAGGAAAGCGTTCCTCACACGCTGACTGGGGTCTGTGTGTCGGCAAAAACACACCACCCTCACAGTTATTGTCACGGCACTCACTCTGTTCCTATGCTTCATAGCCGAAGTATAACAGTATGTATTACAAACACACACACACACACCTTCAGCATCGAGTGACATACAAATTAACACACATACACACACAATCCCCCCCCTTACACAGCTCTCAGTTGTTCCAGAGAATTGTAATGGGAAATTAAAGGCGTCCTCCCTTGCTCCACAGGACAGGAGTGCGAGGCCAGAGGATAAATCAGGCTCTGTGCTCTGACAGGAATCTCACTCCACTTCCGCATCCGTGTCCGTTCTCATCCCTGCAGCTGCGGCCCAGGGTCACATTGGCTTAATCTGTTTAGCTGCTATTTGTGCTGGGTGCTGTCTTTGACGACTCCACTGGACGTTTTGATTGGATTTCCCTGGTGGTGTGGCGACTAGGGAGTGTTGTCACCCTGAGAGACGCTCGGAGCACTCCCATCAGCCTCCCGCACCGTCTATCCAGTTAGCTCTGCATGTAGTGTGTACGCACCTACATACCTGCACCTACATGCCTGCACCTACGTTCTGTGTACACACACTGACACAGACTCAAAGGAAGGTATGTATTCCTAAACTTTCAAATTAGGAAGTTCTATCAATTTGTTTTTTGTCCTATCAAGATTTACTTTGAAACTTCTTTAGTTTTAACATAATATTTCCCAGCTGTTTTCTCATCACACCTAATGGTTGCTCCTCAGTAGCTCTGTTCTATATTTTTTTATTTAACCTTTATTTAACTAGGCAAGTCAGTTAAGAACAAATTCTTATTTACAATGACGGGCTACCCCGGATGACGCTGGGCCAATTGTGCGCCGCCCTACGGGACCTCCCGATCAGGGCTGGTTGTGATACAGCCTGGAATCGAACCAAGGATCTGTAGCGACGCCTCTAGCACTGAGATGCAGTGCCTTAAGCCGCTGCGCCACTCCTCGGGAGTCCCTATCTCCTGTTGTTCGGATGAGGGAAGTGGTGCTGATGGCTGAACTCATCCACAGTCATCCCCAGGCAGGCAGGTGTCATCGTCATGTTGTCCCCTCAGCCCTGGGCCACTTTAGAGGCATGTCAGGAACTGCCAGCAGCACCCCAGCCTGCTCCCAAGGTGTAGCCTTAATTCCTTCTGCCTCCAGCAGGCCACAGTAATACAATCATCCAAACTGTACCCAGCGCAGCACATCACCCAGGAATTTATGAACACTTAGTGGCCCTCTGCGGTGACAGGGCAAGTGTGTTCGCTGTGTTCGCTTGCGTCATCACCTATTTTCACGGTGCACCACCATCTCCCCTCCCCCTTTAAGTCCAGATGATGGGGGCTTGTTTCATCTCCTACCCCTTAAGCAACTCCTCCTCTGCTTTAACATACACAGGGAATGAACGAGAGGGAGTGTGTGGGGGTCACGGCAGGGGGGTTGCTACACTGGTTTACACACACAGGTTAAAGAGGAGGACCAACCCCCCCCCTCCCACCCAACGCACACACACTCTGCCCTCATGGTCTGGGGGAAGGCGTCAAGTGCGTAAGCAGGTTAAGATATTGCAAACTAAATCTCTAGGCTCTTATTTCAATATGGTCAGAAGTACTGAGCACACCGAGGCAATTTGAATGGAGTAGATGTCAGCAGGGTAATATTGTTGGGAAATAACTCTCCCTCACCATAAGTCATGCACTCAGGGCATGCAAGTAAGTGCATGCATACACCCTCACTCACTCACTCACGTACACACATACTCACACTCACTCACGTACACACACACTCACTCAGGACATGTGTTGAGCGACAATCAATGAAACTGCCATCAGAAGTGAATTATGAGGGACAGAGAGCGGGCTGTGCCTCCTTGGTAACATTTTACTTAAAACGGTATATATAATTAATGGATTGAGAACAGAGGCAGAAAAATGTATGGAACTCAGCCTATGCCCTCCTCTGGACCATCACAAAAATAAGTGTCTGGCACATATACACATGCAAGCACACGCACTCACGCTCACACACACCGTCCGTCCCACTCACCCTCATAAACAGAGCTCTGATAAAGTGTTTGTGTGTGGTGGGATTGGTTTAGTAGGGGCAGCAGGCAGGACCTGGGTTGGGAGTAAATCAGATCTGTCTGGCGGGTGGGGGGGGGGGCGCCAGGCACAGATAATGATGTGATTCCAGCATGCGATGTCCAGGCGCACCCCGCCACCGTACATTATGATGTGCTTCCCCCAGCCGGCGAGGGGCAGAGTGAAGGTGAGCCTGTCATATTGATCTATTTAGAGCTAAAATATGAGCCACTTTACTCTGCTTCCCAGCGCAGTGATGTGAAAAATAATAACTCGGACCAAAATTAAAAATATTGATCGCTTAGGAGGTGTTGAGAGCGAATTAACACCCACTGAAGGATTTTTCTGAAGGAGGGCTGGGTGAAGGATGTTGGTGCGCCGGACTGTAAATATATCTGACCGTATAATACTCCTCTACCCGAAAATTATAGTACTATACGGCACTGCCAGGTTGTGTTCTGTATATTTCCCTGATCCAAATGAACAGGGCTAGGAAGTAGCTCTCTCGTCATCCACTTTGTCATTGATTGATCTGGTCTTGACTCCATAATCTGGCATTAGCCCTGCTTTATTCAGGGCCCTCAGTAACGGATGAGTTGACACCCTTGCCGTCAAACGTCTGGGAAAACAATTGCCACAAGGTTCATTTTATTGCCTGCTCCATGGGTTTGTGAGCAGGCAGGAGGTATCCTCTGCCCGGCTCCTGATGAATAGTTGCGCTGAGCAGGTGGGAATGAAAATGAGAGGGGAGAGGCCATGCATGGGGGAACAGAGTTAGACGGCCTGCCGCAAATCAAAAAAATAATAATTGGAACCTTAATGTATATGTGAGATGATGTTCCGTTGCTTTCATGATGAGGTCTATCAAGTGTCCTTATCAATTGTGTACCTTGTCCCGCCTCATCTCATTTTGAAATTGGTTAAGTTATATCCGTAACTCGTCTTATGCAATGCAATATGCCGCAAGTCAAAAACAAATGTAAACCACTTAAAACATCCAAAACCTCATACTTAACTTTCCTATTCACAACTGCTATCAATTGACTACAAGGACGTTTGTTTTCTGTGTCCTACGAGCGAGTGAATATCTAGAGATTTGATGAGCAGGCAGAGAGCGATAGTGAGTTGGTGTTTAGTGGAGACTTGAGGCATTGGGATCACATGCTGAGCGTTGACATCAGTGAAGGCACTATCTGGCGACGTCTCCTCCGGTCCATGGCTCTCTTCTGCTCTCCTCTCCTGGTGAAAGCTGCTCTCTGTGCCTGGCGTCAGGCCCTGCCCATAGCTACTAGCTGATCTGATCCCCATATGTATTGATTCATGCAGCAGCACCAGATTTGCATGACCCAGCTGACCAGGCAGATACTGCCAATTATTTCCCCATTAGCTAATCTCTCTGGCTTGATTTCCATAATCCTCCCGCTATTGAGAGGCCACACAGGCCCCCAGCTCTCTGGAGAACATAGACACAGCCCCCCTCCACCTCCACACGCACACAGACGCTAAAATAAGTAACAATAACCATGCGCTAATACATTCTCAAACCACACCAACTAATTCTCATTAGAACCAAAAATAAATAAAATACACAGAGGTTTAACGTCACTTTCTAAGAGAGATTTCTCCCATAATAAACGTCACCAATCATAGCAAGTGTCCACACCCTTGTCTAAACTGCGATTATCCTCATAACCATCCTGTGAATACAGTTGGCTGGTCCCACTGACATCCCTGTGAGAGGCACTTGCCGCTGAGAGTGTGTGCTTTTATGATTTGTGATTGTGTTGTGTGTGTTGGAGTGTCAGGGGAGGCGTTGTTAAATGGCTCCCGGCGTCTCTTTAAGCCCTCAGGAACATGATCATATTTCAGCTACCCCAGTCCCTCTCAAGGGCTCCCTTCTAGCTCTCAGAGAGGTCTTCACAATACATCAGGCTGCTGGTGTTATTATCGCTGAAAAAATGGTGGTATATAGGGAGATGTTAACTTGTATAACCCTGTTTATTTTTAGCATTTGGATTTAAATGTACTGTATGTTTTTGATCAATCAGATGGTGAACTTCATAAAATCTGGGTTTCCTCAATGTGCTGTAGTGACTGTTTTAGTGATTAAAATAGTCACCAAGTCTGTGTACTTCTATACAGATCCTACACATATCACGCAAGCAGCGTTTCCCCTATATGCATTTAGCAGAGGCGAAGCGCCGCTGCTAAATAGTGGCCAGCCCAATTTGTTTTAAAATAATAATGTACTGTATGTAGAAATGATAATGGAGCAATATATAAGATTACTCCCCACAAATTTTGCCACCGCTGCTGAAAATAATTCTAGGGGAAACACTACCCAAGGCATAATTTAAATAATCCATTTAAACAATGCTTCAATTCCCGCCATGCACTCCTGTATGGTATATTCTGTACAGAAAGTATGCATTCCCTGCGTATGGATGGTATAGACCGACAGCGCTCTCTAAGAGGTTTGCTTTAATGACATGAGACTGACTTTGGTTACCCTTGATATTTGGAGTCTTGTGTGTGAGGGTGCCAGTGTCTAGGGCTCCCCTACCCCCTGAAGACATCAGCATTGTTAATGTAGCTAAGAGTGCTTTAATGCTGAGAATGAGGCATGACCTACCTACGCCCGTGTGTCTATGACCTGCATCTCTGTGCGTTTCAATGTGTATCGGCTTACTCATGTTTTGCTGATGTCTACTACTTAGTCTTACTAATATTTTGGTGATACTCTTCCCGGGTGGGACAACTTATAGATCTGTTAATGGGTATGGGGAGGTTTGCCCCTTTCTGTCAAATGAGGTCATTTCTTGACAATATTTCTGTCCATTTAAGGGACCCTTTTTGGCTTAAGAGCACCCCCACAGGTGAAAGTGATTTTATAGCCTCCTTAACTGTAATACACCAGTGGAAATGGTGATATGGATTATCTATCTATAAAGACAAGATCCACCACCTCCCACAACTCTATCCCAGGAGCTTTCCCAATGGTCCTATCGTGTTTGGGGGGGGGGACTCACCGTGTAGGCCCAGTCCGATTGATCTTATTCGCCTTCCGCTGGAATTCTCGTTGAGCGACAGTTTGCATTGATTGCGGAGGAGAACTTGCCACCCCCACCTCTCCAAATGAGCGGATAATTAAAAGGCCAGCTTCCACAAACAGCCAGTCAACAGGCGACATGATGGATTGTATTGCCCTGGAAGCTGACCAACGCAACGCCCCCTTTGGAAGAGCAGGTCCTCAGCCAGGTCCCCAGGTGTCTATTACCATGGCCTGATCAGAAATGCAGGGCAACACCCACTGCTAATTAAACACCCAGAGGTCGCCTTTGTTTTTCTGCCCACTGTTGTCTCTCTTCATTATTGGATTGCATTTAATATTTCATGAAGCCGTGGCTGGTGGCCATTGAGGGGTTTTGGGGGACAGCCCTCAACAGTGGACACAGATTACTTCTATGCTGGAGCAGAGAGGCACAGGTCACTATAATAGTCGTTCTCTTTTGAGTTACTTTTTGACTCACTCTGTATTCAACATACTAAACACATTTCAACAAATTCGATTTCTGAGTAACAGGAGGTATAGAATAGGACTAGATGCACAGTCCAGCAGTATGATAGCAAACACTATGTCCATGCTGTCCCATTGGACACTGGTCATATCACCTAACACAGACCGGTCAGATGTACGACATGGTTTCCATGGCAATGGTATCACTTAGCAACAGTGGACTGGACTGATCCCTGAGTGATCCATGGGCCTTCAGGAACAAATGGCCTCTTTTAATCAGGACATCCCTCCCCTGTCTGTCAACACGTGCCTCGTTAGCAGGTGATTGTGAGAGATGGGTGTGTACAGAGCAGCAGGGATATGATCCACGTGACTCTGTACAGAGTGGTACTGTATGGGTATTTAGAGACTGGAGACCTCAGTGTGTGTCGGTTGCAGCACCACCAGCGGGAGTAAAGATGACTGTGTGTCATATGGAAGGTAAAAAAAAAAAAGTAGATCCGTGGTTCTAATGGCATTATGGTCCGTCAGGGCGATACAGCCGTAGGAGGAGTGTGTTTGGCGGTCCCTGACTGGCCCCTAACCGGTCTGATTGGGGTAATTGCTAGAGCCGCTGGTCTCCATGGCTGTCAGTTTTGTCGGTTAATAAGACCAAACAATGTGATCATCTCATTTCCGTCCTCACTTACACAGCACCTCACATGGGGTAGGATGGTGGCTTCAGACAGTCACACGCACACACAAATACACACAAACACACAGAGGGAAAGGAAGGTTAACGTAGGAACCCATTTATTTCACTCTAACCATCACAATGACTCTAAATGGCCTTTCAAAACCAAAGAAAGGAGGGACCAAAATAATCTAATAACCCAATTACTGCTGGGCTTCATTCTGGAGTTAAGTGCATTTTTATTGTGTAACTTTTCTCTTTTTTCTTCTACTCTCTTAGCCTACCCCCCCTTTTATTTTCCTCCTTCTTCAGCAAGCGCTCCCTCCATGCCACTTCTCATCTAATATCGCCATAATTGGGTTTGGTTCTACAAATCAAATTTCTCCAATTGGGTTATCCTCCGAAATTGGAGAGGTCCCTTGGCCGGCATGGGCAGGGAGTTAATCTGCTTTTGTTAAGCCCCCTCGGTGGCAGTGCCGGCAACAGGGGCCACCGCGCCAGTTAAAGTATTCGCCTGTCACTGTGGACACACTCGTAATTTAGGCCCCCACACCACCCACCCTGCATCCCACGCACACGCCGCCATACCCTGATTCCCCTTGTGCAAATAATGACATTCGAATCGAGCATTAACAAGCTTAATTACTTTAAAATTGTCATTTTAATTTACACTGATATAGTATTGATCACACAAGCAGAGATTAAGGCCCTCACTGGAGCGGATGATGTGGAATTAAACAGGGCTGGGGTCCTCCTGGGGACCCGCCTGTCCCGCCGCAGCCAGAAGAGGAATGGTATTTCTCCGTAATGAACTGGCAGCATGCGCAGACATGAATCTCTGGCCCGCTGGAAAAGGATGGAAATAATGGGGTTTGGGGAGCCATGGAGGGTTATTCATTCACTGCCATGCACCAATTCTCCTGTGATTCATCCGAGGGGTCCCGGTGCTGCGTGTTTGCCTGCGACATTCCGTCTGGCTGACCTTTCCGGGCTAAGTGTATATATATTCCCCTCCGTAGGGAGACGCCCGGGCAGGTGAGGAGGGGGAGGGAGCATTTTCAGGGAGCCATCAGCCTCTAATCCAAACATTGCCAACAGAGAAAGTGTCTGTCCGTGATCCCTTCTCTCATCCTCGATCATCAGCCCTGTCGGAAAACAGGACACTTCCCTGGTGGAATTGATCTGGGCGGTCTAGCCGTGTGTCACGTACAGCTGGTTAATATCAGAGAAATCGTTACATTAAATCCAAGCAATTTCTTTCTTGTTTACCGGCCTGTTTTGGAGTAATTATAGCTGTGGAACTAACCCCCTTGACACATATCTCTGAAGAGAACTCAAACAATCTCTCTCCACACACACACGTGCATTTTAAGTCGAGGAAGCACTTAAACCTATAGATCTGATAGGAATTAGACCATAGCTGTCTATAAATGTATAAAGAAGGGCTAATATATTGCAACAGCTACCTTTTTAAAGCTACCTCCCTTTTGACAGAGGTGTATTCTTGCTCTAATAAAGTTGTAGAATGTTTGTAGAAACAAAGTTAGATTATTTTAGAATGTTGTTGTTGATCGTCACAATCCTGAACTGAATAATATTCTTGTGAGACCTCGGGTCAACATTCTCGATGTGTTTTACCTTGATTTGCAATTGTTTGAATTGGGGGGGGCCAAAGTCAAAACCTGATGACCAAAGACTTCGTAGTCCACGTTCGTCCTTGAGCTAGCGTAGGTTCTTAAGAGTCCAAAAGCACCAAAGCAGATTGGAAAAAATGTTGCGAATATGCGTGAAGGTCTCAGGCTCTCTGCTCATTGCATTACCACACCTGGATGTCGTGGGGTGGAAGCCATTCCAACGATGAGGAAGAACAATAGCACCTTTTTCCCCTGGCTGGCATGACTTCCCATGCTGGATCCCCAGGATGTCTCCAATACATATAATGGACTTGGCAAGGCCTGGGGTGGCCCGGCTTAGGCCTTCTACTCCACTCTGTCATCCAATCACCTTATTCTTATGCTCTTGCATTATTTAGTCAACCAGCCGTCCATTTACATCAACCCGTAACCAAACCGCTACACTGCCTCACACACCGCAGAGGCACTTAATAGAATTAGCAGATATTGTGCAGCACATTTTAAACACATACAGTACCAACTGCACTCTCCCTCCCCGACTCCCTTTCTGCATATAGCAGTCCAGTCCTCTTCCTTAGTCCCTCTTACTGCGGTGCTCTTTCTAGTGGTCTTTCTTCTATCCTCTACTGTATCCTCTACTGTAGTTGTGTACCTCTCCTATCTGACATTGCTTATTTTTATTAATTCATATATTTTTTACCCCTTTTTCTCCCCAATATCGTGGGATCCAATTGGTAGTTAGTCTTGTCTCATCGCTGCAACTACCGTATAGACTCGGGAGAGGCGAAGGGTCGAGAGCCGTGCGTCCTCCGAAACACGACCCAACCAAGCCGCACTGCTTCTTGACACAATGTCCACTTAACCCGGAAGCCAGCCGCACCAATGTGTCGGAGGAAACACCGTGCATCTGGTGACCGTCTCAGCGTACACGACGCCCGGCCCGCCACAGGAGTCTCTGGTGCGCGATGCCGGCCAATCCCTACCCTAACCCGGATGACGCTGAGCCAATTGTGCGCCGCCCCACGGGTCTCACAGTCGCGGGCGGCTGCGACAGAGCCTGGACTCGAACCCTAGTGGCACAGCTAGCACTGCGATGCAGTGCCTTAGACCACTGCGCCACTCGGCAGGCAACATTGCTTCTTATCATATAATGGTTCAGTCTTTCTGTCTTGGTTGTCACGTAGACGTGTGTTTATGGTTGATAAAATCACATCTGGCATTTGTGCTGCTATTTTACCGGTATTCATTCTATTTTGTAGGCCCGATGTCTGTTACTCTCCACTGAAATAGAATCTGTTCATTCTTATTGCACACACAGTTTCCTAATCTGATTTTGGGAAATGTTTTGCATCTCTGTTTGTGTAGCAGTAGCACATAAATAGACCAACTGATACAAATTAAACATTCACATGATTGGAACTTGCAGTCATGTGTCCCCATCTGAATGATTCTTTCCCATCTCGACACTTCAATGCTGTAATTGTTAATATATATTTTTAATCAGTCTCATATGCTTTGCCCCTTGTGATTTACCGGAAGATGCACATTGAATCACACTACAAATTGTTATAGCCCCTCATCTTCTAACCATATATTACAAATCGATTTGTAATGGCTCTTAGTTGGGGTTCAAGGAAATGAACAATCCCTTTGTCCCCTACCTCCCATACCCAGCCACCCCCTGTCCCTCTATTGGCCATAAAAGAGCTGTACGCTCCCAATGAGGGGATGGCTTCCTTCTCCTTCTGCAGGTCTAATAACAAGCCCTTTCTTCCTGTCCCAGACCTTCTCCAATTGATTTGTGCCAGGAAAATTAATGCAGTCTCTCCAAGGTCCTGGGGGTCAGAGGCAGAGCGCGTTCCTGCAGATGAAGGGGCGGTGCTGGGTAGAAATGAACAGCAGTAGCCCTACCATGGGACTTCTGGAGTTCCCTGATGAAAGCTGCTATTGGGTTCCGAAGAGGGCGAAAGGCACTGCTTTATGATGTATTGTTAGTGGGATGTTGTCAAACACCAAATGCATCTGGGAAGGTATTTGATGTTCACAATGCCAGACCGTGTGATTCACATCAAATAGGTCTGCCTGGAATTGATGGGGTGAAGTATAACTTTTTACATGCAGTCGGTAACTGGTTGAAAGGAATCATTTGCAGCTGGGTTGGCTGCAAATATCCAAACTAAGCTAGTTTGAGCCACAGAAACCTGTATTTGAACCCCTCGATGACACAGAATTGGTCTCTTTATAACAGCATAAAGTAAGCATACCCATACTACTGTAAGTAATTCTCTCCAAGTGGGGTTTAATCTCACACAAAGTTCAAGCCCACAATGGCTCCCTGTGTGTGAGGCACTCCTTGGCTAAATACTAACTCATTAAGAACTGGCTAATTAGATTGGGTGCTATGGTCTTTCAAAGAGATTCAAACTCGTTAATTTGAACGGCCTAATTGCAGCACTTTTTGCGGGGGAACATCTTTCAAAGCCATCCCGGTTGGCCTGAGATGAAGGGCTTCCACAGTGGCCATAGAGCATGGAGGTATCGTGTCCTGGAACTCTCTACTGTATGCCTCACTTGTTCCTCTGTGGAAGATACAGTGCCTAGAGAAAGTATTCCCATTTTGTACTGTTACAGCCTGAATTAAAATTTGTTACATTTAGATTTTTTTTGTCACTGGTCTACAGACAATAGCCCATACTGTCATTGAATTTATTTTGTTTATTATTATTAATTAAAAATGGAAAGCTGCAATTTTTGGAGTCAATAAGTATTCAACCCCTTTGTTATGGCAAGCCTAAATAAAATTAAAAGACAAGTCACTTTGTCAGTTAGGTTAGTATTGTGATCCAGAATCAGGGAGAAAAGAAGGAAGCCTGTACCGAATACGAATATTGCATCCTGTTTGCACTAAAGTAATACTTAAAAATATGTGGCAAGCAATTAACACTTTGTATTCAGGACAAAAAGTTATGTTTGGGGCAAATCCAATTCAACACATTACTGTGTACCACTCTCCATATTTTCAAACAAATTGGTGGCAGCATCATGTTATGGGTATGCTTGTAATCGTTAAGGACTGGGGAGTTTTTCAGGAAAATAAATGAACGGAATGGAGCTGATCGCAGGCAAAATATTGGAGGAAACCTGGTTCAGTCTACTATCCATCGGATAGTACACTGGAGTTGCTTACACTGGAGTTGCTTACCAAAAAAACAGTTAATGTTCCTGAGTGGCCGAGTTAGTTTTGACTTAAATGTACCTGTGTAGACTTAAAAATGTTGCATAATCCAGGCGTGGAAAGCTCTTAGAGACTTACCAAGAAAGACTTACAGGTCTAATCACATATTGACTCAGAATAGTTATGTGAATGAAATATTTTTGTAAATCATTTTCAATAAATGTGCAAAAAAAAAGCACCTTTTCACTTTGCCATTATGGGGTATTGTGTGTAGATGGGTAAGATAAATATGTGTGGAACTCTATGTGAACCCTGTATTTGATGAATATACAGTTGAAGTCGGAAGTTTACATACACCTTAGCCAAATGCCTTTAAACTCAGTTTTTCACAATTCCTGACATTTAATCCTAGTAAATATTCGGATCACCACTTTATTTTAAGAACGTGAAATGCCAGAATAATAGTAGAGAGAATGATTTATTACAGCTTTTATTTCTTTCATCACGTTCCCAGTGGGTCTGAAGTTTACGTACACTCAATTAGTATTTGGTAGCATTGCCTTTAAATTGTTTAACTTGGGTCAAATGTTTCGGGTAGCCTTCCACAAGCTTCCCACAATAAGTTGGGTGAATTTTGGCCCATTCCTCCTGACAGAGCTGGTGTAACTGAGTCAGGTTTGCAGACCTCCTTGCTCGCACACACTTTTTCTATAGAATTGAGGTCAGGGCTTTGTGATGGCCATTCCAATACCTTGACTTTGTCGTCCTTAAGCCATTTTGCTACAACTTTGGAAGTATGCTTGGAGTCATTGTCCATTTGGAAGACCCATTTGCAACCAAGCTTTAACTTCCTGACTGATGTCTTGAGATGTTGCTTCAATATATCCACATAATTTTCCTCCCTCATGTTGCCATCTATTTTGTGAAGTGCACCAGTCCCTCCTACAGCAAAGCACCCCCACAACATGATGCTGCCACCCCCGTGCTTCACGGTTGGGATGGTGTTCTTCGGCTTGCAAGCCTCCCCCTTTTTCCTCCAAACATAACGATGGTCATTATGGCCAAACAGTTATATTTTTGTTTCATCGGACCAGAGGACATTTCTCCAAAAAGTACGATCTTTGTCCCCATGTGCAGTWGCAAACCGTAGTCTGGCTTTTTTATGGCGGTTTTGGAGCAGTGACTTCTTCCTTGCTGAACGGCCTTTCAGGATATGTCGCTATAGGACTCGTTTTACTGTGGATATAGATACTTTTATACCTGTTTCCTCCAGCATCTATCACAAGGTCCTTTGCTGTTGTTCTGGGATTGATTTGCAGTTTTCGCACCATAGTATGTTCATCTCTAGGAGACAGAACGCGTCTCCTTCCTGAGTGGTATGACGGCTTCGTGGTCCCATGGTGTTTATACTTTCGTACTATTGTTTGTACAGATGAACGTGGTACCTTCAGGCATTTGGAAATTGCTCCCAAGGATGAACCAGACTTGTGGAGGTCTAGAATTTTTTTTGATTTTCCCATGATGTCAAGCTAAGAGGCATTGAGTTTGAAGGTAGACCTTGAAATACATCCACAGGTACACCTCCAATTGACTCAAATGATGTCAATTAGCCTATCAGAAGCTTCTAAAGCTGTTTAAAGGCACAGTCAATTTAGTGTATGTGAACTTCTGACCCACTGGAATTGTGATACAGTGAAATAATCTCTGTAAACAATTGTTGGAAAAATGACTTGTGTCATACACAAAGTAGATGTTCTAACTGACTTGTCAAAACTATAGTTTATTAACAAGAAATGTGTGGAGTGGTTGAAAAACGAGCTTTAAGTGTATGTAAACTTCCGACTTCAACTGTATATACTGTTCTCTCTTGTCATGAAGCATCTAGTGTTCATATTCTAGCTATAGGACAGCTAGCGAGTGATACAACTGCTGAGGACTTGTCTGACCTTAGCAAACCATCCTTGTACTCTAAGATGCTTCATGGCTGGTTAAAACTCCTACAAAATCCTGTTTATCCTCAACATTAAGTTAAGGGATTACATATTCTCAGTCAGAGCTTTCATGTGAATAACTGTTTCCAGTTTAAATGAAATTTGATTGGTTGCCTACACATATTTCGCAATGTTAGCACAGGTGCAGCGAAATGCTTTTTTTTTCTCCAACAGTGCAGCATACTTTAACTAACAATGTAAAACAATACACACAAATCCCAACATTTTTAGATTTTTTTTGCAGACATTTTCTCTTTTGGTGGCCTCTGGTACATTCGAATGCTAGATTGACATTTGAACCTGCAACTATCAGGAAATAACATTGATTACAAAAATGTAAAAAATATAAAAATGTTAGTTATATCAGCTGTTGTACAATATGATATAAAACACAGGAAAAACATACTTTTGACTGCACTGGGCCTTTAACATATCCTGTAAATCTGCTGACTTTTACAGGCTTCACACTTACTTTTAAGAGGTATTTACTCAGCTATCTGCAATACCGTTATGATTGAAGAATGAAGCCGGTGTTAAACATGGGCTTTGCTACACAGAGAGTAGCAGTTGACTACTCCGGTGTCAGCACTTTGATTAAATCAGTAGACCTACAGCAATATCTTTGAAAATACCATATAAGTATCATTAAGTATCACTTTTAAAACAATTCAATCTGTTTTACTTTCATCATATTTTGGACCAGAGAAAGGGTATGTCTCCACTAACCTACCTATTGTTTGAAAGTTAAGGAGCCAAATAAACCGCTCTCTTACAGATACAATTCGGCAGGCCGCTGACGAGTCACTCACTTTTAACATCACTGTCTGGCAAGTCCTAATCAAATCAAATCACATATTTAGCGGATGTTATTGCAGGTGTAGCGAAATGCTTGTGTTCCTAGCTCCAGGTGTGCAGTAATATCTAACAATTCACAACAATACACACAAATCTAAAAGTAAAATAATGGAATTTAGGAATATATAAATATTAGGACGAGCAGTGTCAGAGCGGCATTGACTAAAATACAGTAGAATGGAATACATTATATACATATGAAATGAGTAAAGCAGTATGGAAATATTATTAAAGTGACTAGTGTTCCATTATTAAAGTGACCAGTAATTCCATGTCTATGTATATAGGATAGCAGCCTCTAAGGTGCAGGGTTGAGTAACTGAGTGGTATCTGGCTAGTGATGGCCTTGAGATAGCTGTTTTTCAGTCCCAGCTTTGATGCACCTGTGGTTGCCGGCGGTGCAGTTGCCGTACCAGGCGGCGATTTCATCCCAACTGGATGCTCTCAATTGTGCATCTGTAAAAGTTTGTGAGGGTGTTAGGTGCCAAGCCAAATTTCTTCAGCTGCCTGAAGTTGAAGCGGTCCCGTCAATATGGATAGGGGCGTGCTCCCTCTGCTGTTTCCTGAAGTCCATGAACAGCTCCTTTGTTTTGTTGACGATGAGGGAGTGGTTATTTTCCTGGCACCACTCCGCCATGGCCCTCACCTCCTCCCTGTAGCCTGTCTCGTCATTTTTGGAAATCAGGACTACTATGGTTGTATCGTTTGCAAACTTGATGAATTGAGTTGGAGGCATGTGTGTGGCCACAGGGAGTACAGGAGGGGGCTGAGTATGCACCCTTGTGGAGCCCCTGTGTTGAGGATCAGTGAAGTGGAGGTGTTGTTTCCTACCTTCACCACCTGGGGGCGGCCCGTCAGGAAGTCCAAGACCCAGTTGCACAGGCGGGGTTCAGACCCAGGGCCCCGAGCTTGATGATGAGCTTGGAGGTTACTATGGTGTTGAAGGCTGAGCTGTAGTCAATGAACAGCATTCTTACTTAGGTATTCCTCTTGTCCAGGTGGGATAGGGCAGTGTGCAGTGCAATGGCGATTGCATCGTCTGTGGATCTATTGGGGCGGTAAGCAAATTGAAGTGGGTCTAGGATGTCAGGTAAGGTAGAGGTGATGGTCCTTAACTAGCCTCTGCAAGCACTTCATGATAATAGAAGTGAGTGCAACAAGGCGATAGTCATTTAGTTACCTTTGTTTTCTTGGATACAGGAACAATGGTGGACATCTTGAAGCAGGTGGGGACAGCAGACTGAGATGGGGAGAGATTGAATATGTCCATAAACACTCCAGCCAGCTGGTCAGCGCATGCTCTGAGGACGCGGCTAAGGATGCCGTCTGGTACGGCAGCCTTGCGAGGGTTAACACTCTTAAATGTCTTACTCACGTCTGCCACAGCGAACAAGAGCCCACAGTCCTTGGGAGTGGGCCGCATCGATGGCACTGTGTTATCCTCAAAGTGGTCGAAGAAAGTGTTTAGCGTGTCTGGGAGCAAGACGTCGGTGTCCGCGACGTGGCTGGTTTTCCCTTTGTAATCCGTGATTGTCTGTAGACCCTGCCACATACAGTTGAATTCGTAAGTTTACATACACTTAGGTTGGAGTCATTGAAACTCATTTTTCAACCACTCCCCAAATTTCTTGTTAACAAACTATAGTTTTGGTAAGTTGGTTAGGACATCTACTTTGTGCATGACACAAGTCATTTTTCCAACAATTGCTTACAGACAGATTATTTCACTTATAATTCACTGTATCACAATTCCAGTGGGTCAGTACGTTACGTTGACTGTGCCTTTAAACAGCTTGGAAAATTCCCAAAAATTATGTCATGGCTTTAGAAGCTTCCGATAGGCTAATTGACATAATTTGAGTCAATTGGAGGTGTATTTCAAGGCCTACCTTCAAACTCAGTGCCTCTTTGCTTGACATCATGGGTAAATCAAAATAAATCAGCCAAGACCTCAGAAAAAAAATTGTAGACCTCCACAAGTCTGGTTATTCCTTGGGAGCAATTTCAAAACGCCTGAAGGTACCACGTTCATCTGTACAAACAATAGTACGAAAGTATAAACACCTTGGGACCATGCAGTCGTCATACCACTCAGGAAGGAGACGCATTATGTCTCCTAGAGATGAATGTACTATGGTGTGAAAAGTGCAAATCAATCCCAGAACAACAGCAAAGGACGTTGTGAAGATGCTGGAGGAAACAGGTACAAAAGTATCTATATCCACAGTAAAACAGTCCTATATCGACATAACCTGAAAGGCCGCTCAGCAAGGAAGAAGCCACTGCTCCAAAACCGCCATAAAAAAGCCAGACACGGTTTGCAACTGCACATGGAGGACAAAGATCGTACTTTTTGGAGAAATGTCCTCTGGTCTGATGAAACAAAAA
Source organism: Salvelinus sp. IW2-2015 (assembly GCF_002910315.2). Lineage (NCBI taxonomy): Eukaryota > Metazoa > Chordata > Actinopteri > Salmoniformes > Salmonidae > Salvelinus > Salvelinus sp. IW2-2015. Next base: position 7,652,066 of record NC_036865.1, on the reverse strand, counting down.
TATAACTGTTTGGCCATAATGACCATCGTTATGTTTGGAGGAAAAGGGGGAGGCTTGCAAGCCGAAGAACACCATCCCAACCGTGAAGCACGGGGTGGCAGCATCATGTTGTGGGTGTGCTTTGCTGCAGGGAGGGACTGGTGCACTTCACAAAATAGATTGCATCATGAGGGAGTAAAATTATGTGGATATATTGAAGCAACATCTCAAAACATCAGTCAGGAAGTTAAAGCTTGGTCGCAAATGGGTCTTCCAAATGGACAATGACCCCAAGCATTGCCTTTAAACAATTTAAAGGCAATGCTACCAAATACTAATTGAGTGTATGTAAACTTCTGACCCACTGGGAATGTGATGAAAGAAATAAAAGCTCAAATAAATAATTCTCTACTGTTATTCTGACATTTCACATTCTAGAAATAAAGTGGTGATCCTAACTGACATAAGACAGGGAGTTTTTACTAGGATTAAATGTCAGGAATTGCGGAAAACTAAGTTTAAATGTATTGGTTAAGGTGTATGTAAACTTCCGACTGCAACTGTACTCCTCTGTTCTGACTTTTTGCCTGTTTGATTGCCTTACGGAGGGAATAACTACACTGTTTGTATTCAACCGTATTCCGTATTTAACCTTGTCACTGTGGGATCAACATCCCCTATACATTTCCTGATGACCTCAGTCACCGTCGAGGGTTTTCCCAGCGCGAGTACTACAGGTAATGTGTCGGTAGAACTTCGGTGGCATTTTCCTCAAATTTGCTTTGTTGTATCGAAAGTACAAACAATCTTTAGTTTACTTGCTCCGATGTGATACCATGGACATACAGTATAACTACGTATGATTTATGAATGGCAAGGATATATGAAGTCGACTTTTAAACTACTCAAGCTTGCTGTTCATCAATTAAAGCACAGTGAATACCCTTTGTGCCACAACTCCCATACGGGCCAGTTGGCCAAACATCTACTGGCCCGAACAGAACTTCTACTGGTTCAGACATGGTATAGTTGTTAATGCATTGGGGTCATGACCTATTGGCTGGCACCCTTTCTATCTATATTCAGCTATTAATAGTCTACATTTGATTATTATGACATTTGGTTTTTATGTATTAAAAAGTTGTGTAATATAATTTAGCAATGCAAATCATTACTCTATTCCTGAGAATAGCATTGTATTTATTGCTTGTACATGTGTAGTCGTCAATGGCTTTCAATGGTAAACTGCGACAGAGCAGGTAAATGTTGAACTGAAATGCAAAAATGCACTGAAAAGTTATGTTGGGCTAGTGACTGACGAGAGCCACTGGCCTGACATGTGTCTTTCCTGGCCCCAGCGGGCCATCGTTAATGTCGGACCCTGCACGCGAAAGAAAATAAATGAATGTGCCAAAAAACAATAGGCTCAGTGGATTTTGACTTATCGTTACCACATTAAATGGGACGTGCAAATTCATGCACTCTCCCTCTGTGTAGAAATTCGACTGCACAGACAGAGCACACAACACACAGGCACTGAGAGACGGGATAGACAGCAGACTGTCAAGCCAGCAGTGTTTCCTTGTCATCTCTCACTTTGTGACTGTCAGGCACCTGTCCTATCAAAAGTTCGCTAGAAGATTCAATCGTTCATTCTAGCGGGTGAGGGCTTGGCATACTTTCGTCTGACTAGCGAATTGAAAAGTAGCTTAGTTAATTTAAGTGGAAAGTGTACCCGGCTGAAAATCACTCAGTAATCGGCTGTATAGCTGACAACAGGGCTTGTGGAAAACACTGACATTATCCAGATTTGAAATTTGGCTCATTGATTTGAGTAGTTGCCTTTATTTCACCCCTACTCTCCTCACATGACCTAATGATATTCAGTGCATCACTGTCATCTGGAGAGTGTTGAAAGGAGCACACAGAGGGCACTTGAGACCGCATATAGGCATATATTCTCCCTTTTCGGGCTGTTGTATTTAAGGAGAGCAGACTGCTGCCGCTCTCACCCCTGGCTCAGGTCCTTAGCTCACTTACATCTTAATGCTGTCTTAAGGGGGCCAGGAATGGGTCCGATTGATGCTGCGATTTGTACGCATAAGAAAGAACATCTGCTTAAGAAAAGTCCCCCTCGCTCTGTTGTTCCGGTTTTATATTTATTATTATTATAATACAAAAAAGCATGACATAATTTCTGTTATCTAAGGGACTGGGGCTGCCATTTACATTTTGGCTTTTCATGCTGCAGCCATGTGGCTCTTGGGTCGATGCACTGGAGTATAACTAAGCTAGCATGGAGGATATCCAACCATTTAAATCAAGCCACGGGAATTTTACATAACACATCATCGGCGAGCATTGGTTTTTACATAAAGACAAAGAGGCCACAAAAAGGGACCAGACCGGGTCTTAGCCGAGCCGACCGACTGCATGTGTTTTGGTGGCTCCGCTAAAGCTTCACGGTCCTGTGGTCACTGTTTGTGCTACGAGAACGCCTCTTCCAGTATCAAAGGAAAAGCTGCTTATTTTTTGCCCTGCGAAATATTTTTGGTCTTTGCCCTCAACTGAAACAAGTCCTCCAACGGTTGAGTCCCTCTGCTGTCCTGGCTCAGAGAACGACAAGTCCTCAGGTCCAAGGAGAGATGCTGCCATATACTGTAACAAGCCCATTAATTGTCCCTTAGATGTGTCACCCTCAACCACCATATAAATTGTTCATGAAATGGTGTATGAGTGGGGCGATGTTGCCTTCATTGCGGAAGAGTTGTGTCCTTATGGTAGGAAGGGTTGTTGATGCAGAGATATGGGGTACATTCTGATAAATCCCTCTCTGGAACTGATTGACGGATTCCGCAAAGATGCCCCCAAAACTAATAAATATTTAATTGTTGTCCCTGGCAATAGAGCTATATCTCATTGGACAGCCAAGGAGGCCACTTCGTCATTGCAAGGCCATATCCTGTAGGCACTGGCAGCATGGGAAAGGGACAAAATCATAGGTGCTGCCTGTGGTCCCTTACTGACTGATGACCTGCCCAACTGACGTCACGCCACTGATTGCTATCCCAGCATCCTTAGAGGGATGGGACGTTGCTCAATGCACTGTATTGACATAGAAAGCGTACACTAAGTGTACACTGTCAGTGGTTGCGCTTGCATGGTGAGCTGCACATGTCATAAGCCATGAATTAACTTACAGCGTTAAGTGCAAGAGCAATATAGCTAAGTCAATGCAAACTATTTAACTAGTTTCACGCGTTTAAATTAAGTTTTGTTCCTTTCTCGCCCTGTATGATTCTAATCCAATAAGGAATATCACAAATGAACCTACAGGAATAGGCCAGATATTAAATCCAATAACAATCTAGATTGATGAACAGTCCATGACAACATTAGCAGCCTTCTCCCAAAGCCAAGGGAAAAAAATCAATGGGCTCAAAGACCTGTCATTTGCATGACCATCTAGTTCCCCTAATGGGAATACTTTTTGAAGAGAAAAAAATTACAAGTTGAAATATTCTTTTTGATTATTGGACATCCATAGATAAATATGATTTACATTAATGAGCATAAGTATATTAAAGGCATTTTATCTCCAGCATCCGAAACAATTGAATAATGGCCTTGGCAGTCATGCATGGGGGCCGAACAAAAGAGAGGGGAGGTAATGTCATTTTAATTACTAATGGATGCCTCGATGGTTTAGCCTTTTCATTTTTTTCTTCTTCATTTTTCGGCCATTTTTCATTTTAATAATGCAGATAATATTCATCATCTGCGTATCCTTTTAAAAAGATAATCTCGTTAGCCCCATAACCGCATATTTACTTAAAGAAAGTGGTTATCACCGGTTTATTTGAAGATGGGTTTCAAAGGAAGATTACATTTCGGATGAAGAAGGGACATCCTTTCATGTCGCCTTACGGATGATGTCTGTCTGCTGTAATTAGGAACTAGGACTTTGACCTTGGGTGGGCAACAGATATCATGCAATTCCCTCGAAGCCATGTCATGTTGTCTGAGTTACTATGCTATCCTGTTTGTCACCAAATTACTGTTACATTTTGTTGTCATATATAGTTGTATAGGTAGTGCCATTTTCTTAATTAGTATATATGTACAATTGAAGCCGGAAGTTTACATACACCTTAGCCAAATACATTTAAACTCAGTTTTTCACAATTCCTGATATTTAATCCTAGTAAAAATTCCCTGTCTTATGTCAGTTAGGATCACCACTTTATTTTAAGAATGTGAAATGTCAGAATAATAGTAGAGAGAATTTATTTCAGCTTTTTTCCCCTTATATTCCCATTGGGTCAGAAGTTTACATACACTCAATTAGTATTTGGTAGCATTGCCTTTAAATTGTTTAACTTGGGTCAAACATTTCAGGTAGCCTTCCACAAGCTTCACACAATAAGTTGGGTGAATTTTGGCCCATTCCTCCTGACAGAGCTGGTGTAACTGAGTCAGGTTTGTAGGCCTCCTTGCTCGCACGAGCTTTTTCAGTTCTGCCCACACATTTTCTATGGGATTGAGGTCAGGGCTTTGTGATGGCCACTCCAATTCCTTGACTTTGTTGTCCTTAAGCCATTTTGCCACAACTTTGGAAGTATGCTTGGGGTCATTGTCCATTTGGAAGACCCATTTGCGACCAAGCTTTAACTTCCTGACTGATGTCTTGAGATGTTGCTTCAATATATCCACATAATGTTCCTCCTCATGATGCAATCTATTTTGTGAAGTGCACCAGTCCCCCCTGCAGTGTAGCACCCCCACAACATGATGCTGCCACCCCCACAACATGATGCTTTCACCCCTGTGCTTCACGGTTGGGATGGTGTTCTTTGGCTTGCAAGCCTCCCCCTTTTTCCTCCAAACATAATGATGGTCATTATGGCCAAACAGTTCTATTTTTATTTCATCAGACCAGAGGATATTTCTCCAAAAAGTACGATCTTTGTCCCCATGTGCAGTTGCAAACCGTAGTCTGGCTTTTTTATGGCGGTTTGGAGCAGTGGCTTCTTCCTTGCTGAGCGGCCTTTCAGGTTATGTCGATATAGGACTTGTTTTACTGTGGATATAGATACTTTTGTACCTGTTTCCTCCAGCATCTTCACAACGTCCTTTGCTGTTGTTCTGGGATTGATTTGCACTTTTCACACCATAGTACATTCATCTCTAGGAGACATAATGCGTCTCCTTCCTGAGTGGTATGACGACTGCATGGTCCCAAGGTGTTTATACTTTCGTACTATTGTTTGTACAGATGAACGTGGTACCTTCAGGCGTTTTGAAATTGCTCCCAAGGAATAACCAGACTTGTGGAGGTCTACAATTTTTTGGCTGATTTATTTTGATTTACCCATGATGTCAAGCAAAGAGGCACTGAGTTTGAAGGTAGGCCTTGAAATACACCTCCAATTGACTCATATGATGTCAATTACCCTATCAGAAGCTTCTAAAGCCATGACATAATTTTCTGGAATTTTCTAAGCTGTCTCAAGGCACAGTCAACTTACTGTATGTAAACTTCTGAACCCACTGGAATTGTGATACAGTGAATTATAAGTGAAATAATCTGTCTGTAAATAATTGTTGGGGAAATGACTTGTGTCATGCACAAAGTAGATGTCCTAACCGACTTACCAAAACTATAGTTTATTAACATGAAATTTGGGGAGTGGTTGACAAACGGGTTTTAATGACTCCAACCTAAGTGTATGTAAACTTCCAACTTCAACTGTATATATTGTTCTCTCTTGTCATGCAGGATCTAGTGTTCATAATCTAGCTATTGGACAGCTAGCGAGTGATACAACTGCTGAGGAGTTGTCTGACCTTAGCAAACCTTCCATGTATTCTGAGATGCTTCATGGCTGGTTAAAACTTCTACAAAATCCTGTTTATCCTTAACATTAAATTAAGGGACTACATATTCTGTCAGAGCTTTTATGTGAATAACTGTTTCCGGTTTAAATAACATTTGATTGGTCGCCTACACATATTGATTGGTCGCCTACACACAGCACAGGCGCAGTAAACTTCTCCAACAGTGCAGCATACTTTAACTAACAATACACACAAATCCCAAAATTTTACGGAAAGATATTACGAAATAACAGTACGAGCAATGTCGGAGTACGAGAATATAAATATACAGTGACTTTTTCCAGATTTTCGGAAAGTATTCAGACCCCTTGACATTTTTCAAATTTTTTTACGTTACAGCCTTATTCTAAATTTGATTACATTTTTTTCCCTCATCAATATACACACAATACCACATAATGATAAAGCAAAAACAGGTATTTAGAGATGTTCGCAAAAAACACACACAAGAAATATGAAATATCACATATCCTTAAGTATTCAGACCCTTTACTCAGTACTTTGTTGACGCACCATTGGCAGCGATTACAGCCTCAAGCCGTCTTGGGTATGACGCTACAAGCTTGGCACACCTATATTTGGGGAGTTTCTCCCATTATTCACTGCAGTTCCTCTCAAGCTCTGTCAGGTTGGATGGGGAGCATCAATTTTAGAATAAGGCTGTAAGGTAACAAAATGTGGAAAGGGGGTATGAATACCTAAAAATAAAAAATATACCTTATTTACATAAGTATTCAAACCCTTTGCTATGAGACTTGAAATTGAGCTCGGGTGCATCCTGTTTCCATTGATCTTCCTTGATGTTTCTACAACTTGATTTGAGTACACTTGTGGTAAATTCAATTGATTGGACATGATTTGGAAAGGCACACACCAGTCTATATAAGGTCCCACAGTTGACACTGCATGTCAGATTAAAAACCAAGCCATGAGGCACAGATCTGGGGAAGGGTACCAAAACATTTCTGCAGGTCCCCAAGAACACAGTGGTCTCATCATTCTTAAATGGAAGAAGTTTGGAACCACCAAGACCCTTCCTAGTGCTGGCCGCCCAGCCAAACTGAGCAATCGGGGGAGAAGGGCCTTTGTCAGAGAGGTGACCAAGAACCCTATTGTCACTCAAGCTCTAGAGTCTCCTCTGTGGAGATGGGAGAAACTTCCAGAAGGACAACCATCTCTGCAGCACTCCACCAATCAGGCCTTTATGGTAGAGTGGCCAGAGAAGACTGAGAGAAACTCCCTAAATACAGGTGTGCCAAGCTTGTAGCGTCATACCCAAGAAGACTCAAGGCTGTAATCGCTGGAGGTTAAAGAGATGCTGTTGCACCTTCTTCACCACAGTGTCTGTATGGATGGACCATTTCAGGTTGTCAGTGATGTGAACACCAAGGAACTTGTAGCTTTTCACCCTCTCCACTGCATCCCTGTCAAACTGGATATGGGCTTGCCCGGGTGTTTTCTGTCTGCTGTCTCCTGAAGTCCATGATCAGCTCCTTTGTTTTGTTGTAGGAGAGGTTATTTTCCTGGCACCACTCCAACAGGGCCCTCACCTCCTCCCTGTAGACTGTCGTTGTTGTTAATTAGGCCTACCACTATCGGGTCATCAGGAAACTTGATGATTGAGTTGGAGATGTGCATGGCCACGCAGTCATGGGTGAAAAGGGAGTACAGGAGGGGGCTGAGCACGCACCCTTGTGGGGCCCCGTGTTGAGGATCAGCATGGCAGAGGTGTTGTTGCCTACTTTCACCACCTTGGGTCTGCCTGTCAGGAAGTCCAGGAGCCAGTTGCAAAGGGTGGGGTTCTGACCCAGAGTCCCAAGCTTAGTGATGAGCTTGGAGGACGCTATGGTGTTGATGGCTGAGCTGTAGTTGATGAACAGCATTCTTAGAGGTATTCCTTATGTGCAGATGGGATAGGGCAGTGCGATGGCGATTGCGTCATCCGGAGATCTGTTGGGGCAGTATGCAAATTGTATAGGGTGTAAGGTAAGGTGGAGGTGATATGATCCTTAACTAGCCTCTCAAAGCACTTCATGATGACAGAAGTGAGTGCTATGGGGCGATAGTCATTTAGTTCAGTTACTTTCTCTTTCTTGGGTACAGGAACAATGGTGGACATTCTTAAAACAAGTGGAGACAACAGACTGGGATAGGGAGAGGTTGAATAATTCCTTAAACACTCCAGCCAGCTAGTCTGTGCATGCTCTGGCTTGGGATGCCATCTGGGCCGGCAACCTTGCCAGGGTTAACATGCTTAAATGTCTTATTCACGTCAGCCACAGAGAACGAAAGCTTTACAGTCCTCGTGAGCGGTGGTGACCCACGTCGGCTGCTCTGTGTTTTCCTCAAAGCGGGCGAAGAAGGTTCTTAGCTTGTCCGGGAGCGAGGCGTCGGTGTCCTCAACGTGGCTGACTTTCTCTTTATAATCCGTGATTGTCTGGAGTCCCTGCCACATACGTCTCATGTATGAACCGTTGAATTGCGACTCCACCTTGTACATGTCCAACTTGCCATGGTTAAATGTGGTGGTTCGCGCTTTTAGTTATGCGAGAATGCTGCCATCTATCCATGTTTTTTTGTTTGGATAAATTCTTATTGTCACAGTGGGAACAACATTCTCACTTCCTGTTGAACTCAGTCATTGAGCCAGTGAAATACGTCGATACTGTTTTCAGTGGCAATCCGGAACATGTCCCAGTCTGCGTGATCAAAACAATCTTGAAGCATAGATTCCGATGGTCAGACCAACGTTGAACCACGGGTACTTCCTGTATAAGTGTCTGCCTACAGGACGGGAAGGCGCTAAATGGAGGTGTGATTTGCTGAAGGTAGGGCGGCGGAGGGCCTTGTAGCCGTCCCAGAAGGGGGAGTAGCAGTGGTCAAAGATTCTCGAAGCGCGAGTAGCACAGGAGATGTGTTGATAGTTCTTCGGTATCATTTTCCTCAGATTTCAAGATATCCTTCCACCTAGATCACGTACACATGCTTTGTGTATGAGATGCTACAATAAAAACAAGAAGGGCAGTTGTAAGAATTAAGTGATGAACGCCTTCCACCTTAGCGCCGCAGTTCAGAACTTGATTGTGTTGTATGTATTTAAACTTTTTAATAATTAGCTTACGCAAATGTGTCCATCTGCCATTGAGCTGGGCTTGCACACTCCCCAACCATTAGGCAGGTCAGCGGTATAACAGGCACTACAGGTGTAATTTAATTTACTTTGATGTCCTGATTTTATACCCTCGTTAAAATATGCTGAAGTTGCTGTACAGTATTAGTAAATATGGAGTTGGAATATACAAACATGAATCTTGCCTTTTTAACGGGCTTTTGCTCCTGCTCCGAAAATTGGGCCACTTGTAAAACTCATTCAATGAGTGCAATTTAGAGAACTAATATTCTAATTTGATATTTGTGTTATGTTAAAGTAAGCTACTTTTACTGCCTTGAGTTCAAGGATGCAGCAAGGATTTTCTAAGAAAGTTAATGTACAATCATAAAAATACTTACACCACTGTGTATTCTTATTCTTCACTTCACCAAATTACTATGTATTAAAGCAACCTCCTTTGAAAATGGAAGCAAGGTGTGCTATTATGTACTGCATCAATCCTTTTTAATTAAGTTATTATTCTCTTCAATCTGTATCACTAAGAAACCAATGGTATTATACCGAGCAAAAACACAACTAATTAGAGGGCCTATTTAAAAGTCTGAGTCATGTTATGCATATTCTTTATTTGATTTGCTCTGTTGAATGTCCTTGCCGTGATGGTTTTACTGCTTTAGACCCCTCCAGCGGGCAGGTTAGGGGAGCGACTGCTACGACTGATGAGCATGGCAGGAAATTGGCAGATGGAAGCATCCATTTCAGCGCTAATTAGAGGGTCCATCAGCCCAAGGACTGACAGGGTTCAACTGGGCAATGTAGTGCCTGCCAGCTCCCATCCCGCACGCTTTATAAAACGGTCTTTAATTCCTAGGCACAATATCATTAACTTTGTAAGTGGATGAACACAATGGACAAGCAATTTAATTAACTTCTACCATTGGATGTTGGAGGGGAGACTAAATTAAATTAATGCACAATATTTCCCAAGGAGGCAGCCAAACTTGGGAGCGGGGCTGGGTTGTTGGCAGGTCAGGCCGCTGCCGTGGGTTTGGCCAATTACATCCTTGTTTAGACCCATCCATAATATTTTCTTCAAAATAAAATCTGTGATTTTGGAGATCAATCATGTGTGCATGTCACTCGAGTTTTCTCTGGGATTTTAGGAATAGTATGCAGGAGCTGCTTTCTGCTTTCTAGAAGTTGACCAGCTCTCTTCCCTGCGAGCATAGGGGCCTAAACTCTCACAGACAGACCGTTTCTGCCAGGATCAGTGTTGTGGTTTAAAGGGACTTAAAGTAGTTATAGGATCTAGCACTCAAAACATTTCCCGTTTTTGGGGGGCTCATCCAGGATCTGTTCACTTTTAACGTTTTATCCCTGGATTGTTTAAAGATTGCGCAACACTGTATGTTATCTAGACGTTATTTCGGCGTAACTATAAGGGGTAACTTGTATGTCATTGTTGTGTAATAAGTGTGTTAGCACTTGTAGTTACATACCTCTTACCATTGATTGTAATTATATTTTCCCCAAAAATACTTAAGAGGAAGCTTAAGTACTAAATACCTGCATGTACATACAGTTGTGGCCAAATCCTAAAAAAGCACCCAGGAATGGTTCAAGAAGAAATGCTGAACTGTCCAGATCTGGCCAGAGATAAGTTCAGCTCTGAATCCCATGAAAAACCTATGGCGAGATCTGAAAACTGTAAGGGTCGAAGGCACCCTTTAAACATTGAAGAATTGGAGCAGTTTGCGGCTGAAGAATGGGCCAAATTGCCAGTAGAAAGATGCAGCAAACTCATTGATGGCTACAAGAAGCATTTGTCGGCAGTAATCTTGGCCGAATGCTGTTGAACCAACTAGCTCCAGGGGGCCAATAATTTTGTCAATGCCATTTGTTTTTATTTTCTAAATTAAAATTGTAATTCAATTATAATTAAACTCGTTTCCCCCCCAAGAAATTGGTTCTGCAATGTTGAAAATCCAATAAGTTGTGGAGACTTATTATTATTACATTTTTTGAAGAAGAAATAGGGAATTATTTAAGGAAAGTGCAAGGGAACCAATATATTTGGCCACGGTTGTAGTTTAGGGTTGCTTAACTGGTAGTTGCTTTGGTTGCTACTTTGACAGATCAAATTGTGGGCATTTCTAGAAAGATAATTTACACTCAATGACTTAGCATTTATCCATCTTTATTTATCCAGCTAAGAACAATTCATTGCCTCATAAGAATACACCCTTGTATTTCTTTGGAAGATCTATTTCCCCCTGTGATAATGCGCGCACACACACACACACACCCGCACACACACACACACACACACACACACAATGTGCACCATGTCCCAATACTTATGGCACCCATCGTCTTCTAAAAGTTCTCCCCCCATAGACAAGGGCTCCTTCAGGAAATGATCGATGGCTAAACATCCAGCTTGTTTTCAAATAAGAGGAAGTGACAGAATAACTTTTAATGAGAGTTTTGTCTGTGTATCCAGTCAGGCCTTCCACCAGACGATGAATAATAGACACTGTGGCTCAATACTCTGAATACTCAATCAATTGGACTGTGAGTGGTGCTTGGCAAACACATATGGCGGCGTGGGGGGGGGTGGGGGGTACTAAAGCGGTCTCGATCTCGATCTCTGCTGAAAAGCAAGCCTTCTATTGACGCTTTCTCCTGCCCGGGTGTTTTCATTGCATAGGATGACAAACAGCCTGTTTGTGCAGTATTGGAGATTTGTGCAGAGCTCTCCTCACAGAAGGCGTATAGTAAGCCCTGAATAGCAAGTGGTCTAGTGCTCTCATTGCGCCCTGTCTGGTCAAGATAACCGTTGAAATAATGCCATAGAATGTGTTGCTTGTTCAAAGTAGGGCTTACGTGTAAAATACAATGCTGAGTGTTCATTATAGACATGAGGCATTGAGTAAATATTGTTGTGGGGCGATCTTGTTTAATTTACAGTATCTTAGGGATGTTTGATAATATGGTAGTGTGAGGTTGGTTGAAGACTATCTGCACGGCAACCAATGAGTGAATTGTGTACCCATTAGATTAGTCCGTTTCCATGTTCATGCACCAAGCGTATGATTGACTGTGGCTTGCCTGTGTTTTTGATGCATGGCAACACAGTTCCATCATGACAGTATGTCGCACTAACCTTTTGCATCTGAAAACTCTGTGTTGCCGTTGTGTGTGTACATGTATGTGCGTGAACTATATGATGTGTCTGAGCCTACAAGCGTGTGTGCATGTGTAATAATACGTGCGTATGTGTGTGTGTGTATTCACATGTGACTTAACAGACGAGGGGACTTTGCAAGGACACCGGAGAACTGCTGTTGGTAAAGTTGAACAGCCCATTTCCCCGTTTCATTTGGCCTGCCTGGACTGGCAGGGCACACATTTTAGACGGGGAAATAAAATGTCATAGAAACCTATGGAGATACGCTATCCTCCCAGAGCAGGTACACTACAGCCATCCACTACCATAGATAACGCTGGTCACATTTGAACTGTCACTTCTGACAGTAGTGCGTACTATCCATTCTGTCCCTGTTTGGAACTTACCTTATCCATCTTACTTGATAAAGGGCTCCTCAGATGGTTGTGTGTGTCACTCTCTGTCTCCCTGTCACTTTGTCTCAAAATGCTCCTCAGGACATTCGGTGCATTGCACCGCTGGTGGCTTGAGGACAGTATGGTATTTGCCCCCAGAAGTGCACTGTGACACGGGACTGAGGCTACTCTTGGGACAGACCGTGCTCCCTCAGGGCGGAATGGAGAAAAATTATTACTTTTATGTTTGCTTTATGGCTCATTTTTCATATTAAATGCAGAAAATCCATTAGAGGTCATGATTCCGTACTTATTTTCCTCCACTATAACTAATTCCTGAAGCAGAGTATCGATAAAGCACTCAGTGGAACAGACTATGCAGGCTTCTGGACCTCTCAACTCTCTATTTTCCACTAGGCCATCCCCTATCTACTAGGGTTATTGGAAATGTCAACTGCCTGTGTGCTCTCTCTTTGTCTCACTCTCTCTTTCTCTCCCTCTCTGTCTGTAACACACACACACCGATACAGCTTCCATTGTGTTAGAGTGGTTATCTCGTCTGAGCGGCGTGGCCGATACAACTCCCGATAAGAGATACCATTGCCAGCGCGGGTAATAAAACCTGGATTTTATGGCTCGGTTATTGTCTTTCTGTCTACAATTATGATGATTACTCATTTCCCCGAGCTCCTCTTGGCCCTTGCCAGTTGCACATAATAGAGTGCATTTTTACTAATGGACAATTAAGTAGCCGTTGTGACAGTGGGCTTTATAAATATGTAAAATATACTTTTAATTATTTCAAGGGAATCTGGCAGCGAATCAATAAAGTGGTAACGGGACAAACATACGCTTGACACAGGCCATTGTAAAGCCACTGGTAAAAGATAAGCATATCCTGTCCGCGCAGTCAGGCTCTAATTCATATTTTGAGCCTGTCATGTTCAGAGACAAATGGATTAATTGCAGCCCGCTAATATAATCGGTTCTTCATGAGGAGGGAGCAAGAATAAGACCAGCCGGTCCATTTTTGAACCCTGATGCCAAATGAATATCTATTAGGCAAGAGGTTAAGTAGATTTTTCGTGATTTACACATGCAGTGCATTTGGAAATAATTCAGACTCCTTGACTCTTTCCACATTTTGTTACGTTACAGCCTTATTCTAAAATGGATTAAATACATTTTTCCCTCAATCTACACACAGTACCGCATAATGATGAAGCGAAAACAGGTTTTCAGAAATGTTTGCAAATGTATCAAAAACAGAAATACCTTATTTACATAAGTATTCAGACCTTTTGCAATGAGACTCGAAGTTGAGCTTAGGTGCATCCTGTTTGCATTGATCATCGTTGAAATGTTTTTTGAGTCCACCTGTGGTAAATTCAATTGATTGGACATTATTTGGAAAGACACACACCTGTCTATATACGGTTTCACAGTTGACAGTGCATGTCAGAGCAAAAACCAAGCCATGAGATCGAAGGAGTTCCAAGACAGGATTGTGTTGATGCACACATCTGGGGAAGGGTAACAAAACATTTCTGCAGCACTGAAGGTCCCCAAGAACACAGTGGCCTCATCATTTTTAAATGGAAGATGTTTGGAACCACCAAAACTCTTCCTAGAGCTGACCGCTCGACAAACTGAACAATCGGGGGACAAGGGCCTTGGTCAGGGAGGTAACCAAGAACCCGATGGTCACTCTGACAGAGTTCCTTAGTTGAGAGGGGAGAACCTTCTAGAAGGACAACTATCTCTGGAGCACTCTACCAATCAGGTAGAGTGGCCAGGAGAAAGCCACTCTTCAGTAAAATGCACATGACAGCCCGCTTGGAGTTTGCCAAAAGGCACCAGAGCCCAGACTTGAGCCCGATCTAACATCTCTGGAGAGACCTGAAAATAGCTGTGCAGCAACGCTCCCCATCCAACCTGACAGAGCTTGAGAGGATCTGCAGAGAAGAATGGGAGATATTCCCCAAATACAGGTGTGCCAAGCTTTTAGCGTCATACCCAAGAAGTATCAAGGCTGTAATTGCTGCCAAAGGTGCTTCAACAAAGTACTGAGTAAAGGGTCTGAATATTTCTGTAAATGTAATATCTAATTTTATATTTTTAATAAATTTGCAAAAATATCTAAACCGGTTTTTGTTTTGTCATTATGGGGTATTATGTGTAGATTGATGGGGGGTGATGCTGTGGCTTAGGCCTACCCGTGTACTAAACAAGCAAACCCAGGCCTTTTTCGATTCTATTTGGATTCTCTGTTGACTATAGGCTAGACCAACAGAATGTTATAATGTTTGAGGATTTGAACATAAAATCAGGTGCTTTAGCAATGTTTTAATGGTGACTGAAATTCATATTTCGACTCATATTTTTATATTTGAGCTTAATTACTATTTATTCTGGATTCATTCCAAATATACAGACTGCAGCAACAAAAACAACAACAGTGGTGTCATTTTGACATCTAGCACAGTTTCCCTCCCTCACCCCCCTAATGTCCCCCTCTCTTTCTCTCACTCTGTCAGTGGCAGTTTGAGGTGAAAAAGAACATAAAGAAAACCTACGAGAAATAAAAAGGGGGCCCTTCCTGGAAGCCGTCCTCCTGCTGAGGGGAAAGTTGACCTAGAGTCCTACTGCTTTCAATCCATCCCTCGCTTTTTTGTCCTCCTTCAGAAAAAGGAGGGAGGAAGATAGAATGAAAGAGCGGTGCATGGCGGTGGGTTTGGGTCACCAGCCGCTGTTCTCATCAATTAAATGTGCGACAGTGTTTTCCGTTGGATGAACCTCCGTGTCAAGGAGATGGGCAGGACCTCATGTTTGTGCTTTTGACAAATCGGCAAATGTTTAATCTCAAGATGTGCCGGCGCTCATAAATAATGCAGGGTCTGGCTGCCGAGCCCCCAAACTCTCCCCTTGCAAGCGAGGTGTCCTGCCTCCGCCCCTAAAAGGAAAACGGCACAAAATCGACTAAATCCTCTCTCTCTCTTTCCCTCTGTCCTTTTCTCCCTCTGCCGTCTGTCTCCTCCCCTCTAAGGAGCTTACCTCTCTCTCTCTTCTCTCGCTCTACTCTCCTCGCTCTCGTCTCTCGTTCTCTCTCTCTCGCTCTCTCTCTCTCGTTCTCTCTCTCTCTCTCTCTCTCTCTCTCTCTCTCGTTTCTCTCTCGTTCTCTTCTCATTTCCGTTCTCGTCATTCTCTGTTTCCCGCTCTCTCATTCTCTCTCGTTCTCTCTCTCTCTGTCTCTCTTTCTCTCTGCCGCGCTCTCTCTCTTTCTGTCCCTCTCTTTGAAGCTCATATGCCCTTCCTTGTCCCGCCACTAACGATTCCACGACCTGCACAATTCTGAACTGGGCTCACTTTCGTGTTGTCATCCAGTGTATTTTTTCTTCTCTCCCTAATATCCATTTCCTCCTCTTTTGGCTCTCTCTTCCAGTGCAGTGTAGGAGGAGAAAGGAGGGTTGCATGCAGCAGGACCAATGACAGAATTATCCTCAAGCAAGGGCTGAGGGCTCGCTATCTCCAAGCCCCAGCGGATTGAGAGCAGGCTTTTCCTCTATTGCCTAGATGTAAAAAGCACAGAGAAAGCGTGTAGTGGACTGTGAACCGCATCAAATCCCCTGCATTATTTTTTCCCCCCACAGTTTGTTTGGGTTGTCTACAGACTGGGGAAACTTTGTGATTGTTCTTTCAGAAATTAAGAATTTAATCCTATTGAAGAAGTTCTTTGGTTGTTCCAAAGTCCATCTGAATGTGTCCTTTGAAAAGTTGGAATTATTTATTCTTCAGGAAGCCTTGCACCAAATATAGGGTCTGAGAACTCGAATGCACTGTATATTCGATTGACTGCTTTAATTCAATATCTGCTGTGGGAAAATACTGTACATAAACTAAACAGTGGTGTGATCTGTTGCCTGGAATGATTAGTGTGTGTACCTTAGTTGCCCTCTACACAGCAAAGCTCTACAAATGAATGGTGCTTTGTACTACTTGGAACCAATCTTTGCTTCGATTGCTCAGTAATATTTTGTGGTTAGTTAATCCCAGGTTATTTCCAAGAATCTCTGACTAAATGGTTTGTTAACAATTCTCCTAAATCTCATGCGCTCTCTATCTTCCAGGCACTAGGAAGTTGCTACTTTCTTCACGAATCCTTGAAAAACATCCACCAGTTTGATTTCAAAGGTGAGTCCCTCGCCCCCCCAATGAAATCTCTACCCGTKCCCTCTCACATACCCCCCTCCATATAACACCCTACATTCCACGGCCCATCACCGCTTCCATCAAAACCAGTAARGTTGAGATTGGCAGGGGGAAGATAATGTTCAGGGGCGATAGATGGAATGSTAATGCTTATTAATATTAGGATTTAATTCATGGGTTTTCGGGCTCCACAGTAATTGTGTACGGAGGTTATTGGACAGTTACGGCCCTCTCATCAGCTTGGGGTGTCAGAGGGCCAGGGGCCTGGCGGCCAGGCTAATTAAAGAGGGGATATAGATGTGGAGCCGCAACGTTGTTCCCATTACACCAGAGTCAGCATTTGCACCATCCTCTCACCACCAGTGAAGGACAGGGCGAGGGGGAATGTGAGAGGACACACACACACACGCGCATGCAGCATTCAGACATGGATACACACGCGCACACAAGCATACAGACACACACACACACACACACCCTCACCCGTCAAACACCCTGGATAACAGCATGCTCCTCTTACATGGGATTAGGATATATCCAGAATGAGCTCATTTACGCTTTACAAGATGCTACTGGACTGAATAAACACTTGAACCATGTGGAAGACGTCAATTATTACACCTGCTTCTTTGGTAWAGAACTATGCMACATTTTCCATGACCYGTATTCATTAAGTGTCTCAGAGTAGGATTGCTGATCAGCTCCCTCCTGTCCATTTCAGAATAATCCAAAAGTCCAAACTGATCCTAGATCAGCATTGCTACTCTGAGACGGTTTATGGAAACGGGTCCAGACGTCAGGTGAATGTGGGAGACGTTTTCAGGCTCTGACCCCAGTTCAGGTTATGTGTTGTAGTTACATGATACATCCAGGCTGTATCACAACCGGCCGTGATTGGGAGTCCCATAGGGCGGTGCACAATTGGCCCAGCGTCGTCCAGGTTTGGCCGGTGTAGGCCGCCATTGTAAATAAGAATTTGTTCTTAACTGACTTGCCTAGTTAAATAAAGGTTAAATAAAAAGAAATGAAATACAACATGGATGCCTTAGATCATCCAATGTTGAGGCGAACCGAATAGCGACGCCGTGACCTATACTCATAGGATCAGGTTCAGAGATCTTGACATGCCAAACTGTTTTTACCTCTAAGATATTTTCAGCCTTTTACAMGCTGAGTAAAACATGCTCACCCTTTAGTTCTACAAATTTAGGAGGGTTCAAAAGGCTAAAAATATCTGAGAGGTCAAAATGGTTTGGCATGTCAAGCTCTCTGACACTGATCCCATGTGTATGGGTCACGGTGTCACGCTGTTTGGTTCACCTTAGATCATCTAAGGCCTCCTTGTAAGTACAACACACAACCTGAATTTAGACTGGGTCAGCGGGGAGAATCTGTTGCTTCACCTAGTCAGGAGTTCCCATATACTTCCACTAAYAACCAGCAGGTGGAGTAGTAGGCTGATGAAGCCCTTGCTTTATGCGTGCATGACTACATCTAGAATCTAGATCTACACAACACTGTTTTGTGACGTTAGTATGTTTGAACTGTGAATCATGCTCTTAAGACTAGCTAGTATTGTATTAATACGGCCTCTTTGGCTTTCCGTCTGTGTTTTTCCCCACAGCCAAGAAATTCAAGAAGGTGGTTGGGAAAGAGATCTACTCAGAYACTCTAGAGAGCACACCCATGTTGGAGAAGGAGAAGTTTCCTCAGGACTACTTCCCTGAGGTGCGTATCCTTCCACTGTTGCTGTAGTGACTGAGAGGGACTATCTCTCAGCCTCTGTACTGCTTTCTGAAGCTCTGGGACTTTGATTGACAGAGTGCTGTCATTAATGAACACTACACAGCAATGTGACATTATGACACCACTATCTTAATAAAAGACAGCTGATCTACATGATTTTAGCCCCGATTCAGCTGTCCCAGACAAGTTTCTGACATCTGAGACAAGATCCCCATGTCATTGCCTACTCAGGGCGTGCGGCCGCCACCAACGCTCGTTTAATGTGAGCGGGTCAGAGACGCAATCTGAGGGCTACCGATCTCATCTTTGAGCAGCCCCAGACATCCCAATATTTTCAAAGATGTTTGATTTTATTGGCACAAAATCTGCAATGCTCTTGTAGTGTGAGCATGTTTTGAGAATTGTGATCAGCAATAGCCAATGAGAGCTCGCCAGAGAACAAGCCAGTGAGATGATGACGTTGTTTCGCATAACTCAGAATGTGTAGACACTCAAGCAGGAGCGATGACTGACTACTAGTATGCGTTTGTACTTGCCTTTAACCAAAGCCTAAGTGTTAAATTGGTACAGTGYTGAAGTTCASAAGAAATGTTATTTAATWCAAAACRTTGGCTAGAAATTTCAACTGTGTATGGCAAGCGTGAATGTCTGGCTGCAAACTTTTATGAGGCTGCTTTGAGCCACAGCTTATTCTAGCTACGTTTAACGTCTCCATCACACCGATAGCGTCATTATGCAAAATGGTACGCAGCATCATCTGGATATGTGTGCAACAAAAGTTCAACAATCTCCTTCTGCTACCATATCTGTCAAACCGTCTATGCATACAGTTTGACGCGTACGTTCGACAGATCCAACAAATGCACTGCAACTGCAAGGCAAGCTGCAGGGCAAAAGCAGCTTTCCATTGGAAATGAATGTTCTTCTGGTGTACCAAAATGCAACGACGCGATCGAAACTTTACAATCTAATAACATCAGCACATCATTGTTTTCGCGRGACAGCATGGTGGTATGGAGAATCCTCACGAACAAGTGAGGAATTTTGTAGTGTGTGACTGTGCCAGATCGTTCAGTGTGCGCACCACTAAGTTGTCAAGACAAAAAACGACATAAAAGACTGTCGTTTAATGTGAGTCTCGGCAATGTTAGGATTTTGAAAGTTTTGTAGTGTACACCTGGCGTAAGGCATGGACCTTGTTAATACATTTTGGATGCTTGCATTTAGTCCCCATAATACAGTAGGTATTGCAAGTGCTGAAAAAGTTTTGGTTATATATATTTTTATTTTACTTGCAACACTTTTGCGGCACTTAGTTTTTGACATGTTTTTTTATATCGAAATGGTTTATGTTGCATAATACATTTTGAATATTTTCAAAAGTAGGTATATGTTTTTACCAAATAAACCACAGAAAAACATAACTATTGGTACTATTACACATTTATGGCAGTGTTTCCTCTTCATCAATGGAGTATTTCCCTTTACTATTTTGCATTTTCACAAAAATACAGTATGAAGTGAAAACACAAGGTTATTTTGGTGTCTGCATTTTTTTTCTTTCTTTACTTTCCCTCAAAAACCAAATGAATACAAGGATCAGTTGAACAGTGGAAGATTGAGATGGCACTCTTGCAAAAGCTTTAATTCAGTGGCTTGCTGGGCTTCGTAGTGCAGCCTGTGTGCGTTGTATGTCTGTTCGTTCTGTGGGTTCCTCTGCTGGGTCCACATCATAAGGGAACGTCGCGCTGTGCTGATATAGTAATAAAGAGCATGAGTGCCCACGTGTCAGCCCCATGCTCCTCGCTCATCTGTCAACCGCGCTCCGCCGGCCACCTCCTCAAATATATGCAAAGGAGATGGATACATCCTTTCACAGACGTAGTCTCCCAATTTCCGTCTCTTTCACACACACACTCTCATGTACACGTTCTCTCTCTGTCTCTCTCTGTCTCTCTCTCTCTGTCTGTCTCTCTATCTCTCTCTCTCTCTGCCCCCCCCCACCCACCTTGGAGTTCCCCATTTTGCCATTTTCAAAGATGATCTAAAACCAATTACATCGATTGAGGCGTGAAGTCGTTTAAAATTATTACAAGAAACGGGTGTTTGGTGCGTTACGAGGACAAGCGCAAAACAAAACTGGGTGCTAAAAGCAAGCAGATGCCTAAGAAAGTTTACTCCCTGATTTATGCCTCTTTGCCAGCTGGGTTATGAATCCAGGATGATGCTCCCGAGAGCAGCACTCCAGATAATGTTAGACATTTAAAAATATCAGATTTGTGTAGTCTATCAGGGCCGAGTATTTTTTCTTCTCCTCCCCCCGCCCAGCTCCGTAGTGAGAAATTGGTTATCATAGATCACAGATACTGCTCAAACCTCTTATGAAAGATGAATTAATTTCACTAATGCTTTAATGCAGAGCTCTCATGAGGAAGTCAGGCGCGCGATAACCCCTGCCTTGTCCCCGCTTCCTCCATGGTGATTTATGCTGTCTTTTAGTAGATGAAACCGCCTGGATTTGCCATTCATCTGCAGCCTTAAGGAATTCTATTAACAGGGGATCTGGGACAAGACGGACCGCCACGGACCGCAATGGGGGGGTCCAACTGGGTTCTGCAGGGTACTGCTCTGGGTCTCAAGAGTGTTGTGGAAACTGGATAGTCATCCTAAGACATGATATACTAGAAAAGAGACCTCGCCAAGACCTTAGAATATGTGCGCTACAGAGAGCATGGGTTAATACATGTTATCTTCCATTAGAATCTACTGTATAAAGGTATAATTTTCTGTCATTTTCTAATGTTTTGATACCCCGTATAGAGAGGTGAAGCTATAGAATGTAGCAGCAGACAGTTTAGCCAGCTTGTCGGAGACTAACACCTCTCTTTCTCCGCTTGCACGTTAGCTTTACAGTCCACCGTTAATAAACTGTCACTCGGAGAGGGCCTGATGACATCATGGTGGGAGGGGTTGGTCTGTACGGCCCCTGCTTGARTGACAGCGCTGGTTAAAGACTAGCAATGTAACAGAGACAAAATTACATTTCCTGGCATCTCTTAGATTTGAGTGCCCTTGGGTTGGTTGTGTGTGTGRATGTGTGGGWGTATACTAGTGTATGGGTGTGTATACTAGTGTACAGTTTAAGTCGGAAGTTTACATACACATAGGTTGGAGTCATTAAAACTCGTTTTTCAACCACTCCACAAATTTCTTGTTAACAAACTAGTTTTGCCAAGTTTGTTAGGACATTTGCTTTGTGTATGACACAAGTAATTTTYCCAACAATTGTTGATTATTTCACAATTCCAGTGGGTCAGAAGTTTACATACACTAACTTGATTGTGCCTTTAAACAGCTTGGAAAATTCCAGAAAATTATGTCATGGCTTTAGAAGCTTCTGATAGGCTAATTGACATCTGTTGAGTCAATTGGAGGTGTACCTGTGGATGTATTTCAAGGCCTACCTTCAAACTCAATGCCTCTTTGTGCTTGACATCATGGGAAAATCAAAAGAAATCAGCAAAAACCTCAGCATATTTTTTTTAGACCTCCACAAGGTGAAATTTCCAAAACGCCTGAAGGTACCACGTTCATTCTGTACAAACAATAGTACGCAAGTATAACACCATGGGACCACGCAGTCATCATACCGCTCAGGAAGAGAGGCTTTCTGTCTCCTAGAGATGAACGTACTTTGGTGCGAAAAGTGCAAATCAATCACAGAACAACAGCAAAGGACCTTGTGAGAGATGCTGGAGGAAACGGGTACAAAAGTAAGTATATCCACAGTAAAATTAGTTCTATATCGACATAACTTGAAAGGCCCTCAGCAAGGAAGAGCCACTGCTCCAAACAAACCGCCATAAAAAGCCAGACTACGGTTTGCAACTGCACATGGGGACAAAAATTGTACTTTTTGGAGAAATGTTCCTCTGGTGATGAAACAAAATTATAACTGTTTGGCCATAATGACCATCGTTATTGTTTGGAGGAAAAAGGGGGAGGCTTGCAAGCCAAAGAACACCATCCCAAACTGTGAAGGCAGGGGGTGGCAGCATCATGTTGTGGGGGTGCTTTGCTGCAGGAGGGACTGGTGCACTTCACAAAATAGATTGCATCTTGAGGAAGGAAAATTATGTGGATATATTGAAGCAACATCTCAAGTCATCAGTCAGGAAGTTAAAGCTTGGTGCGCAAATTGTCTTCAAATGGACAATGACCCAAGCATACTTCCAAAGTTGTGGCAAAATGGCTTAAGACGACAAAGTCAAGGTATTGGAATGGCCATCACAAAGCCCTGACCTCAATTCTAAAGAAAATGTATGGGCAGAACTGAAAAAGTGTGTGCGAGCAAGGAGGTCTGCAAACCTGACTCAGTTACACCAGCTCTGTCAGGAGGAATGGGCCAAAATTCACCCAACTTATTGTGGAAGTTGTGGAAGGCTAGCTCGAAACGTTTGACCCAAGTTAAACAATTTAAAGGCAATGCTACCAAATACTAATTGAGTGTATGTAAACTTCTGACCCACTGGGAATGTGATGAAAGAAATAAAAGCTGAAATAAACCATTCTCTCTACTATTTTTCTGACATTTCACATTCTTAAAATAAAGTGGTGATCCTAACTGACCTAAGGCAGGGAATWTTTAGTAGGATTAAATGTCAGGAATTGTGAAAACTGAGTTTAAATGTATTTGGCTAAGGTGTATGTAAACTTCCGACTTCAACTGTATTAATGTTGTGTGTTTGCTTTGACCCCTACTCATACCCCTGTCACACACAGCCTTGCTGTCTCATGTAGACCTCTCATGTCCACAATGGGGGTGAACAGGATCCTACTGTGATCCCAAGTCCCCTGGGTTGAGTCTGCTGAAATGACAACCCCTCCCTCCATGTATGCAAAACACACTGCCTTCATACTCCACAGAYTGTGAGTTATGGCTTGAAGTGGAGGAGAAAGGAGGGAGGGACATTAATTGAAAAGCTGAATAAGAAGGAACTGGACAAAATAGCGGGCAAATTWCTTTTGAAAGGTCGATGTGATGGATTTGGTGACCTGTCATTTCTTGTTGTTCCGTCAATCCTTTCAACTCGCCCGAGTATTTATAAATATATTTGTTGCTGCAATAATACATGCTTCCAAAAAACATTGCATCGTAAGGATTTCTCCTTGGCTTATATAAATAAAGTGTTCGACCGAGACGCCAATGTCCCCTTTCCAATGATTGTGCACGGAAGTGGAAAAAAACTAACCGGGCCGTAGATCATTGTCCATACAAGTTTGTATTTCTTGGTTGCTACCACACGTCTGCTCATAAAAGCATTGGTTGTGGACTACACTCAAGACACCCTTTAAGTACCCTCTGCTGTAAACTCTGATATTATGATTATGCGGCAGCCATACAAGTCCAGTTTTCAATGCAAGTCAACAYCCCTTTAAATGGGAAAATGGTATTGTTTCTACCCATGGTCCAGAGACCGTCCAGCTAGATCTGTCCTATAGGCTACCTGCCCCATTCCCCAGCCCCTGTATGTACTGTACTGTATGTTCTCCCCTCAGTCCCCACTGTCTCTATAAAGGGCTTGTCCTTCCCGTAAACCTCTACACAACACTGGATTTGGGACATTTTAAACAGCAGCACCTTCCCTCCCATCCCACACACACTCAGTCTGGTCCAGTTCCTACTAGTTCCACACCCCAGTCAGACCCCCCTCTCTTATTTGATGGGGATGRTGGAATAAAGATACATGGGGGGTTCTGCATGAGGCCAAATCAGTCAGGGTTTGTGTGTATTACTTATTACTCACAGTGCATATCTGTTACGGGGACCTGTGTAACCCTGTCCTGTACTCCCTTATGGGTCTGCCCYACCGCACACTGTTATTTATAGGGGGATGGTCTGTCAGCTGAGATATAAGAAAGGTCAACAACAACAAAAACAGAGTGGGATTGGTGTTCCGCAATCCTGTACCACCATGACACGCGCGACATTTCATAGTGGAAGTGAGAACTTCCGATGGACACAACTGGGGAGTTTATGGTGTCGCTTCATCTAATAGCGAATCCATTTTATAGCCCCATAGCTCGCTCTCCACTACTCCCCTCTCCGTCCCTTATCTGTATTGGCTGGGAGCCTGGCTGTCATGGCTGACCCACTCTGTATAGCCGTTCATCACTGTCACAGCCTAGGCACCCATCACTGGCCACGGAAGGTCAGCCTGTGTCACCCTCAGCCTCACAACCTTTTACTGCCTCACTCCACCACCCCCTCACTGGTGACTCCTCACTGGCCAGGCCAGACCTGACCCCTCCCAGACGATGGGGTCTTGGGGWGGCTGGACATCACCTGGGCCTACGCTACTCTGTCAGATGAAGTGTAGATGTTGTCTCTGTCTGTCTCACTCACTGATGATACTGTGGYTGTGGTACCAGCCTGAGTGGCAGCTTTTCAGCTGTCCTGCCTAGAGCAATAGGAAATGTACATTTTTATCTCTCCGGCCAGGGTTTTTTCCCCCTGGCCCTGTAACATGTTCTGTAGGCATTAAGGTGAGGTCGACGTTTCACTCTAGCGTTTGATTGGGTGCATGACAGTTGGTTGTCACTCCCAGTCTGAATGTCCCAGTCCCCTTGTGAATGACAGCTCTGTGTGTTGATGAATGGAAGGGAATGTGTGCAGCATGTGTGCGTGTCACATTAACCAAACGATAAGACAAGGGTCAATCAGTCATAGGAGGAGGAAATGGGGCAATCTGAGGTTGCACGTCAGGGACGTGATGGATTTTTATGTTGTGATTTGTAGTTAATGGCTCTTTAAATTAAATTTAGATTACATATATTTCGCGCTGCGTTAAGAGAGCAGGTTTGGACACCACCCTCTTCTCTCCTCCTCACTCCCCCCCACCCCCGTCATCCTCTTCTCTCTTTATTCAAGTTCTTACAATGTTGTTACATACTGTATATCACGTCATATATATATATACAGTACATATATAAATCTCTCTCAGGAAGTCAGGTAAAATAAAGATGAAATTGAGATATGATGCCAACAAATTTCTACTTACCACCTAAATGTAAATGTGGTTATTGAATGAATTTCCTTGAAACATCTGTGTTTTGTTGAATTTGTTGAAGTACTTTCTCATTTATTTTCAACGACTGCATAATGTAAGGTATTCGTTATATTATTTGTCTTTTTAAATTATCACAAAATATTTATCAACTGCATTATGTTCATGAAAAACTATTTTGGTTTACCTTAAACCAGGCCGCGTACCGCAGCTGACCCGGAGCACATTCCTCTCACGCTCACTGCTCTCACTCTCTCTCTCACACACTCACTCTCTCACTCTCTCTCACTCATTCTCTATTTCACTCACTCACTCACTCACTCACTCACTCACTCACTCACTCACTCACTCACTCACAATGTTGGACAGTGTGGTATAATTGGACCCATACATTCTGCCAGGCGGTATAGATTAATTCAAGTATGCTAATGTAATTCAATTTGATACAGTTCATCTTGTACTAATGCAGATTGAAGGATGTGAGACGCAATCAAATTGCTTTCAGGCCTACACATTTGCATCTAAGTTTTTAAATAAAATTAGTCAATTTGTAATTATGTGACCTGGGCCATAATTAGTTTATTCATCGCCATGGTTAACTCCCCATTAGGACGCTTCGATAGCTCCTGGGTTATTTGTTTATTTATGCATTCAAAATTAGGACGGTTGCGGCATCAATTTGTCTCTCATTTAATAATGAGCTTCATGGTAAATCATGTGCTGCGTGAGAGCTGGGACTCCTGACTGGGTAATTCACTCAGTAGCACTAATGGGGTGAGGCTATAGGAGGTTGACCAGGTGGCTATTGGTCAGGCCTCAGACCATTTTGGAGGTAATACTGTTTTTCCCCGTTGTCATGCAGTGTCATTGGGCTCAGGTTGGACAAATGTAAATACAGGGGAAATGGATCATACTGAAACAAAACAAACTCTTAGAGGGTTGTCTTTGCATTGGTATAGCACTCGTATGAATGGGATGACTGTGTATGCCATTTGAGATTTGTATTTTTAAATTAATTGAATATTTAAAACATACAATATACTTGCAGTGAAGCCGCTCAACAACTACATCACATTAGTCATCTAACAGACTCACATCCAGAGTGACCCACAGAAGCAACCAGGGTCAACGCCCTGCTCAAGGGCACGTCGACAGATCTCCCACAAGGTCAAAAACGGGGACCCGAACCAGCGATTCATCAGCCAACAGCCCAAGCTCCCAACCGCCAGGCCACCAGCCCCCTACAAGATCCCCCCGAGCTGCCCCTCAAAACCATTCGAGACCCCCCTCACAGCCCCCCCCCCCCCCCCCCCGAGGCCCCCGTCCCCAATGCACCAACAAAATGAACAAAAATCGAATAAAGACCAAAGGAAAACAGAAAACAATGCAAAAATCAACAAGGACAACAAAAATCAAAACAGCAAGGCCACTGCTGTTTGACTGCATGTATGGCACTATTTACATGTGTGTGTTTTTGTCCATGTATGTGGGCATTTGAATGAGAGTGTGTGTGTATATGCATGTGTACAAACACCTGCACGGCATCAGCCTCAGGCAAACTGGCATGAGCTGTAACAACACTGCCCCTCAGTGTCATTCAAACTTACTTTTGTTTTGTTTAATATTACTTTTTTTTTTACATTTTAGTCATTTAGCAGACGCTCTTATCCAGAGCGACTTACAGTAGAGTGCATACATTTTATTACATTTTTACATACTGAGACAAGGATATCCCTACCGGCCAAACCCTCCCTACCGGCCAAACCCTCCCTAACCCGGACGACGCTATGCCAATTGTGCGTCGCCCCACGGATCTCCCGGTTGCGGCCGGCTGCGACAGAGCCTGGGCGCGAACCCAGCCCAGCCTGGGCGCGAACCCAGAGACTCTGGTGGCGCAGCTAGCACTGCGATGCAGTGCCCTAGACCACTGCGCCACCCGGGAGACATTTTGACTTTATTTATTTTTTACTTTTATCTTTGACCGTCATTCTATCCCCCGCCCAGCAGCTCTATTCCCACTTGTCTCCAATTCCACATCCCAACCCTCAGCTTCCCTCAGCCCATCCCACCTATCTCTGCTGGCCACCCTCTTCGGATTTCTACGCACCATATATCTTTCAATTATCTTTCAACTGTAATATCCTATGTTTCATGGGATCGTGGCTCAATGACGACATGGATATTCAGCTGGCGGGATATACGCTGCACCGGCAAGATAGAACAGCACACTCTGGTAAGGCGAGGGGTGGCGGTCTGTGCATATTTGTAAACAACAGCTGGTGCACGAAATCTAAGGAAGTCTCTAGATTTTGCTCGCCTGAAGTAGAGTATATTGTGATAAATTGCAGGTCCACACTGCTTGCCTAGAGAAGTTTTCAGCTATACTTTTCGTGGCTGTTTATTTACCACCAACAGACAGATGCTGGCACTAAGATCACACTCAGTCAGCTTATAAGGAAATAATGCAAAAACAGAAAACTACTCACCCAGAGGCGGCGCTCCTAGTGGCCGCGAGAATTAATGCAGGGGAAACTTAAATCAGTTCTACCAAATTTCCATTCAACATAATTAAAATGTGCAAACCTAGACGGGAAAACAATTCTAGATCTTCCACACACAGAGACGTGTACAAAGCTCTCCCTCCATTTGGTTAAATCCGACCACAACTCATCCTCCTGATTTCTGCTAACAAGCAACATTAAGCAGGAAGCACCAGTTACTCCAGGTCTATAAAAAAGTGGTCAGATTGAAGCAGATGCTAAACCTACAGGGACTGTTTTGCTATCACAGACTGGAACATGTTCGGGGATTCTTCTGATGGGCTTTGAGGAGTACACCACATCAGTCACTGCTTATCAATAAGTGCAATCGAGGCTGTCGTCCCCACAGTGAGTGTACGTACATACCCCAACCAGAAGCCATGATTACAGGCAACATTCACACTGACCTTAAAAGGGTAGACGCTGCCCGCTTTCAAGTGCGGGACCTCTAAACCAGGAAGCCTTACCAAGAAAAATCCTGTTATTCGCCCTGTGACGAAAACCATCAAAACAGGCAAAAGCGTCCAATACAGGCTAAGAATTTGAATAATTTCTACACCGGCTTCCGACGCTCGTGCTTATGTGGCAGGGGCTTGCAAACTATTTACAGCCTACAAAGGAGAAGAACAGCCACGATGCTGCCCAGTGACACGAGCCGACCAGAGCGAGCTAAATCACTTCTATTGCTCACTTCGAGGCAAGCAACACTTCGAGGCATGCATAGAGCATCACGTTCTGCCGATGAGGACAACTGAGACCGTGCACCCCACCCCTATGGGTGGCACAGTATCTATGTGGATGAGATTGCAAGAAATCTGCTCTCCTGCGATAGCCTAATAACGACCGTGCGACGCGTGATATCTTTTGTAAAACCCAGGACAGGAGCATATACCCAGACAGTAGACAAATGTCGTCGCAACGGCCGAGGGGACAGAATTACTTCACCCAGAACCCGCTGTGTCTTCCTGCGGTCACCCTCGTGTTCTTGCCCATCCATCCACTTCCGCACGCGTGTTGGATCTTCTACTGATCGTATTTGAGAGAGTTCTAATAACGTGTCTCCTTGAGTTGAGTTCATGTCCTAATACCAACAGCTCCGCCTTTCAACCGACAGAGTAGTTCTTTCCCTACTCCCGTCTCTGGTTGCCTCAAGAATCACCAACCAACATACCTTGTCTGACAAACACGCCTAGATCTGGATCAATGGATCCAGACTCGTATTACCACTTCAT
>NC_036865.1:7598107-7622694 GCF_002910315.2 Salvelinus sp. IW2-2015 | reverse complement strand
CACTTGGACTAAACACCTCCCTCTGCACCTGGATCCTGGACTTCAAGACTAAGGCTAAGGAAATGATTGTGGATTGTGGACTACAGGAAAAGGAGGACTGAGCACCCCCCATTTCTCATCGACGGGGCTGTAGTGGAGCAGTTGAGAGCTTCAAAGTTCCTTTGGTTCCACATCAACAAACAAACTAGAATGGTCCAATCACACAAGACAGTCGTGAAGAGGGCAACAACAAAGCCTATTTCCCCCTCAGGAAACATAAAAAGATTTGGCAGTGTGGTCCCGAGATCCTCAAAAAGTTCTACAGCTGCAATATCGAGACCATTCCTGACTGGTTGCTTCACTACCCTGGTACGGGCAATGCTCGGCATTCTGACCGCAAGGCACTACAGAGGCGGTAGTGCGTTACGGCCCAGTACATCACTGGAGCTAAGCTGCCTGCCATCCAGGACCTACAACCAGCGCTGGTTATGGCAGGAAGCCCAAATAAATTGTTCAAAGACCCCAGCCACCCCAGTCAGACGTTCTCTCTACTACCGCATAACAAGCGTACCGGCAGTGGCCCATAAGTCGTACGCACAAAGGCTTTCGCAACAAGAATGTTTAGCCCCAAGCGTAGACTCTCTATTGCTGAACAGGTAATCAAATGTTGGTACCCAGACATGGATTGTGCATTGGTGTTGGCCCCCCTCCAATCCCCCCAACTCCTCTATTTTACGCTGCGTGCTACTCTCTTTTTATTCATAGTAGCAGTAGTCACTTAAACTATACATCATTGTTACATAACTACCTCAATTGGCCCGACCAACCAGTGCTCCCGCATATTGGCTAACCGGGCTATCTGTATTGTGTCCCACCGCCAACACCCTTCTTTTATGCTACTGCTACTTTCTGCATTCCATATATTACACTGCTCCAAAAAAATAAAGAACACTTAAACAAAACACAATGTAACTCCAAGTCAATCACACTTCTGTTAAATCAAACTGTCCACTTAGGAAGCAACACTGATTGACAATAAATTTCACATGCTGTTGTTGCAAATGGAATAGACAACAGGTGGAATTATAGGCAATTAGCAAGACACCCCCAATAAAGGAGTGGTTCTACAAGGTGGTGACCACAGACACATTCTCAGTTCCTATGCTTCCTGGCTGATGTTTTGGTCACTTTGAATGCTGGCGGTGCTTTCACTCTAGTGTAGCATGAGACGGGAGTCTACAACCCACACAAGTGGCTCAGGTATTGCAGCTCATCAGGATGCACATCAATGCGAGCTGTTGCAAGAAGGTTGCTGTGTCTGTTCAGTGTAGTGTCCAGAGCATGGAGGCGCTACCAGGAGCAGGCCAGTACATCAGGAGACGTGGAGGAGGCCGTAGGAGGGCAACAATCCAGCAGCAGGACCGTACCTCCGCCTTTGTGCAAGGGGAGGCACTGCCAGACCTGCAAAATGACCTCCAGCAGGCCACAAAGTGCATGTGTCTGCTCAAACAGTCAGAAACAGGACTCCATGAGGGTGGTAAAAATGTTATGTAAAAATGTACCACTAGCCACTTTAAACAATGCCACTTAATACAATGTTTACATACCCTACATTACCCATCTCATATATGTATAATACTGTACTCTATATCATCTACTGCATCTGCCATCTTTATGTAATACATGTACCACTAGCCACTTTAAACTATGCCACTTTATTGTTTACATACCCTACAAGTACTCATCTCATTATGTATATACCGTACTCTATACCATTCTATGCATCTGCCATGCTGTTCTGTACCACCACTCATTCATATATCTTTATGTACCATATTCTTTATCCCTTTACACTTGTGTGTGGTGTAAGGTATAGTTGTGGAATTGTTAGGTTAGATTACTGTTGTTATTACTGCATTGTCGGAACTAGAAGCACAAGCATTTCGCTACACTCGCATTAACTCTTGCTACCATGTGTATGTGACTAAAAAATTTGATTTGATTTGATTTGATTTTGGTATGAGGGCCCGACGTCCCACAGGTGGGGTGTGGCTTACAGCCCAACAACCGTGCAGACGTTGGCATTTGCCAGAGAACACCAAGATTGGCAAATTCGCCACTTGGCGCCCTGTGCTCTTCACAGATGAAAAGCAGGTTCACACTGAGCACATGAGCACATTTGACAGACGTGAAGAGTCTGGAGACGCCCGTGGAGAACGTTCTTGCTGCCTGCACACATCCTCCAGCATGACGGTTTTGGCGGTGGGTCAGTCATTGTGGGTGGCATTTTCTTTGGGGGCCGCACAGCCCTCCATTGTGCTCGCCAGAGGTAGCCTGACTGCCATTAGGTACCGAGATGAGATCCTCAGACCCTTGTGTGACATATGCTGGTGCAGTTGGCCCTGCGGTTCCTCCTAATGCAAGATAATGCAGACCTCATGTGGCTGGGAGTGTTCAGCAGTTCCTGCAAGAGGAAGGCATTGTGCTATGGACTGGCCCGCCCGTTCCCCAGACCTGAATCAATTGACCACATCTGGGACATCATGTCTCGCTCCATCCACCAACGCCACGTTGCACCACACGACTGTTACAGGAGTTGGCGGATGCTTTTAGTCCAGGTCTGGGAGGAGATCCCTCAGGAGACCATCCGCCACCTCATCAGGAGCATGCCCAGCGTTGTAGGGAGGTCATACAGCACTGGAGCCACACACACTACTGAGGCCTCATTTTGGACTGTTTTAGGACATACATCAAAGTTGGAATCAGCCTGTGAGTGTGGTTTTTCCACTTTCATTTTGAGTGTGACTCCAAATCCAGACCTCCATGGGTTGATAAATTTGATTTCCATTGATCATTTTTGTGTGATTTTGTTGTCAGCACATTCAACTATGTAAAGAAAAAAGTATTTAATAAGAATATTTCATTCATTCAGATCTAGGATGTGTTATTTTAGTGTTCCCTTTATTTTTTTGAGCAGTGTACATAGTCACTTTAACCATATCTACATGTACATACTACCTCAATCAGCCTAACCGGTGTCTGTATGTAGTCTTGCTACTTTTATAGCCTCGCTACTGTATATAGCCTGTCTTTTTACTGTTGTTTTATTTCTTTACCTACCTATTGTTCACCTAATACCTTTTTTTCACTTGGTTAGAGCCTGTAAATAAGCATTTCACTGTAAGGTCTACACCTGTTGTATTCGGCGCACGTGACAAATACACTTTGATTTGATTTGAACTATGCTGTGATGTTTAAGTTTAACATTCAATTTCAATCTATCTAATGGAATAGAATCCACAGATAGGAAAGTTGATGATAAATACTTTTACTAAGAGTATTAGTTATTGAGTGACCCGGTCTCTCCAGATCTCCCAATAATACTATTTCTACGGTCAATTTTAGATCATTGTTATGCATTTTCAGACATTCCTGAATCTGAGACCAGAAACAGGCTACCTGAGGGCAATACCAAAATAAATGGTCTATTGATTCTGTATTCTCACAACAAAATTTGCAGAGCTGTGATGATTGTATGCCCCAAATATCCAACATTTTGTTGGTGGCAAGAATTCTATATAATAATTTTAGCTGAAAAGCACGAAGTCTTGAATCTTGCGTAATTTTATATATCAACTTAAATCTGTAACATGGAATCGGTGCATCAAAAATCTCTTCCTAACTGTTTTGTAATCTGTATGGCACAGCTGTCAACATCCTGGTCCTCAAATGAAACTGGTATACTTTCCTATTTATGCTATTTTTATTCCTCCTCCAGTTTTGATCTTTGATATTGGGCAGACAGACCAGTTCCCTACCTCCTCCCGCTGCCACCTGCCTCCTCCATTTTTGGGGTAATGCTGTAATCAATTGGTTGTAATCTTGGATTGAGCAGACCTTCCCGTACAATTCTGATAACTCCATGAAAGACAACTCTACATTTCCAATTTTCAATATAATATAAAAACAAAATACCCTTTTCAAACAACTTTCMCATAAATACAGGTATTTTATCAATCGGCACATTTGAGTTCAGCCAAAGCATTTATTCTATTTTTTCAGGGGATGAAATTGAAATTGTAGCCAGCTCTGCATTGCTTGTTTAAAAAAAAGAGAGATACTTTGAAAAAAGTATAATTTTCAGGTAATCGAAAATGAGACATGACAATCTGCACAAAGGCAAAAAGGCCATTTWWAAAAAATKGATGAGCTTTTCTTAGTAATCTACTTGAGAACAATTGAAGGTGCACTGCAGTAAGGTCCAATTCCATGCGATCCATGCTCACATTCAGTTGGCATGATGTCTCCCTCTGTTACAGTGCAAGTGGTCCAGAAAAGGCTTCATCAGGACTAGATGGGCTCTGGCTGACTGGTGAGTTTCCAAGACATCTCATTACACCTCAAACTACACCTATGATCAAACAGAATTTCTCAGCTTTTCATTGAGGTGCATTTTAGGGTCACATCCAGCTGTGACTACCCATAAAGCCTAGCAGTATCACCCGCAGTACCTGTCACTTTGGCTTTACCCCAC
Organism: Salvelinus sp. IW2-2015; assembly: GCF_002910315.2. Taxonomy (NCBI): domain Eukaryota; kingdom Metazoa; phylum Chordata; class Actinopteri; order Salmoniformes; family Salmonidae; genus Salvelinus; species Salvelinus sp. IW2-2015. The sequence continues at coordinate 7,618,181 of NC_036865.1, read as the reverse complement.
TATCCATAGGCTATATCCCAGGGGGCTTTGCAGGTCCCGGTCCAGTCTTCATAGAGAGGCAAGGTAGAGTCAGTCTTCCCTAGAGAGAGAGGCTTTACTTCTCTCCCCATCCCGGGATTAGATTAGACGTAATCTCGTTAGCCAAGCAGTTGCATATGACAGATGACAGAAAACATTACATGCAATTGAACCTGTGTGAGATGAATACAAACGTTTTGAGAGGGAGGGATGGAGGAGGGAGGGGGTTGTAATCGAATAGAAGGATGACATGAGAACAAAAGGGCTGAAACGGTAACACTCTAATAGAGACAGGCATGACGCGAGACAGGGACCTGAAGGGAGAGACAGAGAGAGGGAGGGAGATTGACAGGGATGGGAGAGAGGGACACGGATGAGAGGGACATTTTACCTATATATTTAGAAGTTTGTCAGCAGGAGAAGCGTCTTGAGGTGAGACATCCACTCTCATTTACAGAGATCGATATATAGTCAACAGTGGATCAATGAGACATGCTTAGCAGCATTAGCACCACTAGGAGTAAAGTGGACATGTCACTCAGCCTGTAGGGCAACCAGGCAAGTTAATCGAACTGCTCCATTCACAGAACCAAATGTATAGCACTGGTCCACAGGCCACGAGGTCAATCATGTGATTCAGGTGTCTCAAACTCAAATATCCTGGTCTTTCGGTCTCCCCCACAGTGCCTTTGACCTGGTCAACATCCACCTGTTCCACGATGCCTCCAACATACTGGCCCGGGAGAAGAGCCCCTCTGTCTACTCCGGGATGAGACAGAAGGCCCTTGGCTTTGTTCTAGACAGGTGACTGGCACTCTCCTCTCACCATTCTCTCATCGCTCATCTTATCATTATCTCCAACCATCCTCTCAGCACCCTCTTCATCTCTCCTTTACCAATCTCACCATCTCTCCTCTCACCATCCTCTCCATTCTTCTTTTCCACTCGACCCTGAGCAACACACTCACCTCTCTGCCAGCAGAGAATCCTTCACCCAAGACCCCACTAAGCAAACAGGGGAGCCGTTCCAGCTAACATGCTAATGTGATTTATGTGATCTCCATTTACGGTGGAGCAGGATGATGAAGTGTGTTAAAGCAGCCCCTGCTCACTACCTGGTCATGCTAACACTGAATAGAAGCTATGTATCAGCCCTGCATTATGTGACCCCCACCAATGAAATCAAATCTGAATGCACAGCGTCTTTCACCTCCTTCCACTTTGAATCACTGCATACATATGGCCGGCATATATTATGAAGGGGTTTTGGCACCTCGTGAATTACGAGCTGTGTTTTATTCATTTCAAAGCTCATATTTACCCTCTCCTTGATTCTTTCATTTGATGAAAGAATGCTCTGCGTTTAATGGACAGGGAAGTGGGGGTGTTTGAGGAATAGGACAGCTTTTACAATTTTTATGAAGCCATAATTTACCTGGATTTATCGGTATAATGAAGTTTCAAAAGGACCTTTCTTGTTGCTTACGTTGAGGGTTTTGACCGTATTTTCTCAGCTTTGGTCATGCTCTTGAAGTWGATTTTTTTTTAAAGTCATCTCGTAAATACGGCTAAATGTCAAATTTTCTGCTGGAGGTTGAATAGCACTGGGCTGGTGAGTGGCAGTTTCCACGCTCCCCTCTTTTAAATCCCCTTGTGCTCAGAAGGTATCCTTTGCTGGTAATTCCTGGGACATATCATTAAAAGGTGACAATGGCAGGGTATTTTTTCCTTTTTTCCGGGAGGTGGGAGGGGTAACCTAGGGGGATGGGTTGTGGGATGGGTGGGAGGTGTAGGCCTATGTTCCGGCTAGGCTGGCATCTCATGCAGGGGGTGAAGGAGGGGGGGCATCGCGCCTCAACCACTCACTTTGGGGAAACACTCGGGCGCAGATCCGGACTGCCAGAGAGAGTGAAAGAAGCTGGCTGGGGCGGGGGGAGGCATACAAAAGGCCCTGGGCTCTGTTAGGGGCAGTGAATAATGTGCTGCTCCTTTCACAGGGGCTGCTAACCTTTTGGCAGCCACCAGTGAACTCCATTCTCCTCCGCCGATCGGGGAAGACAATGTGCCCAGGCCCGGCTTTGAATGAAGTGCTACCACCAACAGTGTTCCCATTCAGAGGCCGGTTGGGAACCATCTTTTTGGCCATTGTCCTAACTCTGACTCCTACCCCAGAAAGAGAGAAGGGAAAGGGTGAATATCTATAGCCAAGGCCCCCTCTCTTTCCCTGCCTCCCTCTCTCTGAGCTCTAATCTCTCATTGTGGGGAGGGGGTAAGGAGGGGGAGTGGACAACACCAGCTGAGATCCAGAGGGGCTGCTGGTGCAGGAGCCTGGTCAGTGATCTAGCCTAAGGAGCAAGCTCCATGGCTGGGCCCAACCTTAGCCCCTTCCCTTATCTTGGGCCCAGGCTAATAATGCAGCTTACGGCCCATTGAAAACACATCTGATAAGCCCTTTCCTCTGTGGCCCTTTTAACTGCTAAACAGTGTTTATCTCCAAAGCCCTTCAAGGCCTCCAGGGAACAATGATAAGAAGGAACAGCGTTTAGCCAGCCAAACCTCTCCATTGAGTCACATCAAAAAGGCACTCCTCTGGTCTCCGGCTGATGTGGGGCCAGCAACTTCATGAGAGCCTATTTGAAATGTAAACCCTTCATGCTTGTTTTTATTCCTCAACACCATCCCCTTTGAAGACTGAAATATGAGCACCAAATGGCACCTAACGTTATTTACTCTGTTTATTCATATGCGTATTGCTAGACAACCATTTGGAGGTCTTGCCATATATTTTCAAGTAGATTTAAGTCAAAACTGGAACTTTGCCGCCCAGGAACATTCATTGTCTTCTTGGTAAGCAAGTCCAGTGTCGATTTGGCCTTGTGTTTTAGGTTATTGTCCTGCTGAAAGGTAAATTAATCTCCCAGTGTCTGGTTTAAAGCAGACAGAACCAGGTTTTCCTCTAGGATTTTGTCTGTGCTTAGCTCCATTACATTTGTTTTTTATCCTGAAAAACACCCTAGTTCTTAACGATTACGAGGATAGCCATAACATGATGTAGCCACCACTATGCTTGAAAATATGGAGAGTGGTACTCAGTAATGTGTTGTATTAGATTTGCCCCAAGAATAACACTTAGTTTTCAGGACAAGAAGTGAATTACTTTGCCACATTTTTTGCAGAATTACTTTAGTGCCTTGTTGTAAACAGGTCAGTATTATGGAGTAACTACAATATTGTTGATCCATCCTCAGTTTTCTCCGCCATTAAACTTCACCATTGGCATCATGGTGCAGTCCCTGAGCAGTTTCCTTCCTCTCCGGCAACTGAGTTAGGAAGGACGCCTGTATATTTGTAGTGACTGGATGGTGAATCAATACACCCAAAGTGTAATTAACAACTTCACCATGCTCAAAGGAATATTTAATGTCTGCTTTTTTAATTGTTACCCATCTACCAATAGGTTCTCTTCAAATAATGGCCCCGGAGGGGATGGCTGCCGTTTTACGGGCACCTAACCGACTGCTATTTTKTTTKTTTTTTCGCATTGTTTGTAACTCATTATGTACATAATGTTGCTGCTACAATCTCTTATGACCGAAAAGAGATTCTGGACATTAAACCAGCGATTACTCACCTCGAACTGGACAAAGATTTTTTCTATAATGAGTCCGACAAGAAGGATATACTGCTTTGTCAAGACAAGGCCCAAATCCCGTCATCAGCGTGAAGAAAAGACTGAGGAAAAGGGGGGGAGGGCGGGGTGCCTTGTAAGATTTGGCCGATGAGTAKGTAAACCASCACTTCCCTCCGTATTATTGGCCAACGTGCAATCATGGAAAACAAACTGGACGATCTACAATTAAGACTATCCTACCAACGGGACATTAAAAAAGATAATATCTTATGTCAACATTCACAAAGCCGCGGGGCCAGAAGGATTACTAGGACGTGTACTCAAAGCATGTGCGGACCAACTGCCAAGTGTATTCACTGACATTTTCAACCTCTCCATGACTGAGTCTGTAATACCTACAAGTTTCAAACATAATACCATAGTCCCTGTGCCCAAGAAAGTGAAGGTGACCAGCCTAAATGATTACCACCCCGTAGCACTCACGTTGGTAGCCACGAAGTGCTTTGAAAGGCTGATCATGGCTTACATCAACRCCATAATTATGGAAACCCTAGACCTCCAATTCGTATACCGCGCCAACAGATCCACAGATGACACAATCTCAATCCCACTCCACTGCCCTTTCCCACCTGGACAAAATGAACACCTATATGAGAATGCTGTTCATTGACTACAGCTCAGCGTTCAACACCATAGTGCCCTCAAAGCTCATCACTAAGCTAAGAACCCTGGGACTAGACACATCCCTCTGCAACTGGAGTATGGACTTCCTGATGGGCCACAACAAGGTGGTAAGGGTAGGCAACAACACATCTGCTACGCTGATCCTCAACACTGGGGTCCCTCAGGGATGCGTGCTTAGTCCCCTCCTGTACTCCCTATTCCCCCACGCCTGTGTGGCCAAGCACGACTCCAAATTTAAGTTTGCTGATGACACAACAGTTGTAGGCCTGATCACCGACAGGGAGGAGTTCAGAGATCTGGCAGTGTGGTGCCAGGACAATAACCTCTCCCTCAATGTGAGCAAGACAAAGGAGCTGATCGTGGACTATAGGAAAATGAGGGCCAAACAGGCCCCCATTAACATCGACKGGGAAGTAGTGGAGCGGGTCAAGAGTTTCAAGTTCTTTGGTGTCCACATCACCAACAAACTATCATGGTCCAAACATACCAAGACAGTTGTGAGGAGGGTACAACAACTCATTTCCCCCCTCAGGAGACTGAAAAGATGTGGTATGGGTCCTCAGGTCCTCAAAAATGTATACTGCTACACCGTCGAGAGCATCCTGACCATTGCGTCACCGCCTGGTATGGCAACTGCTCGGCATCTGACCGTAAGGTTTTACAGAGTGTAGTGCATAAGGCCCAGTACATCACTGGGGCCAAGTTTCCTGACATCCAGGACCTATAGACTAGGTGGTGTCGGAGGAAGGCCCAAAAAACTGTCAAAGACTCCAGTCACCAAAGTCATGGACTGCTCTCTCTGCTGCTGCATGACAAGGGGTACCGGAGCGCCAAGTCTAGGACCAAAAGGCTCCTAAACAGCTTCTTCCCCCAAGCCATAAGACTGTTGAACAATTAATCAAATGGCCACCTGGACTAATTACAGTTGAAGTCTGAAGTTTACATACACTTAGGTTGGAGTCATTAAAACTCGTTTTAAAACCACTCCACAAATTTCTTGTTATTAACAAACTATAATTTTGGCAAGTTCGGTTAGGACATCTACTTTGTGCATGACACAAGTAAGTTTTCCAACAATTGTTTACAGACTGATTATTTCACTTAATTCACTGTATCACAATTCCAGTGGGTTCGAAGTTTACATACACTAAGTTGACTGTGCCTTTAAACAACTTGGAAAATTCCAGAAAATGATGTCATGGCTTTAGAAGCTTCTGTTAGGCTAATATACATCATTTGAGTCAATTGGAGATGTATCTGWGRATGTATTTCAAGGTCTACCTTCAAACTCAGTGCCTCTTTGCTTGACATCATAGGATAATCAAAAGAAATCAGCCAGGACTTCAAAAAATAATTTGTAGACCTCCACAAGTCTGGTTCATCCTTGGGAGCAATTTCAAAATGCCTGAAGGTACCACATTCATCTGTACAAACAATAGTACGCAAGTATAAACACCATGGGACCACACAGCCGTCATACCGCTCAGGAAGGAGAGGCGTTCTGTCTCCTAGAGATGAACGTACTTTGGTGTGAAATGTGCAAATCAATCCCAGAACAACAGCAAAGGACCTTGTGAAGATGCTGGAGGAAACAGGTACAAAAGTATCTGTACCCACAGTAAAACAAGACCTATCTCAACATAACCTGAAAGGCCGCTCAGCAAGGAAGAAGCCACTGCGTCCAAAACCACCATAAAAGCCAGACTACGGTTTGCAACTGCACATGGGACAAAATGTACTTTTTTGGAGAAATGTCCTCTGGTCTGATGAAACAAAATAGAACTGTTTGGCCATAATGACCATCGTTATGTTTGGAGGAAAAAGGGGCGGCTTGCGAGTCGAAGAACACCATCCCAACCCTGAAGCACGGAGGTGGCAGCATCATGTTGTGGGGGTGCTTTGCTGCAGGAGGGACTGGTGCACTTCACAAAATAGATGGCATCATGAGGTAGGAAAATGATGTGGGTATAGTGAGGCAAACATCTCAAGATATCAGTCAGGAAGTTAAAGCTTGGTCGCAAATGGTCTTCCAAATGGACAATGACCCCAAGCATACTTCCAAAGTTGTGGCAAAATGGCTTAAGGACAACAAAGTCAAGGTATTGGAGTGACCATCACAAAGCCCTGACCTCAATCCTATAGAAAATGTGTGGGCAGAACTGAAAAAGTGTGTGCGAGCAAGGAGGCCTACAAAACTGACTTAGTTACACCAGCTCTGTCAGAAGGAATGAGCCAAAATTCACCCAAATAATTGTGGGAAGCTTATGGAAGGCTACATGAAACATTTTACCCAAAGTTAAATAATTTAAAGGCAATGCTACCAAATACTAATTGAGTGTATGTAAACTTCTGACCCACTGGGAATGTATTGAAAGAAATAAAAGCTGAAAAATCATTCTCTACTATTATTCTGACATTTCACATCCTTAAATAAAAGTGGTGATCCTAACTGCTCTAGACAGGGAATCTTTACTAGGATAAATTGTCAGGAATTGTGAAAACTGAGTTTTAAATGTATTTGGCTAAGGTGTATGTAAACTTCTTACTTCAACTGTACATTGACCCCCCCCCCCCCCCCCCCCCCCCCCCCCCCCCCCCCCCTTTGTTTTTACACTGCTGATACTCGCTGTTTATTATCTATGCATAGTCACTTTACAAATGACCTACTAACCTGTAGCTCTGTACATTGAACTCGGTACCGGTACCGGTACCTCCTGTATATAGCCTYGTTATTGTTGTGTAATTTTCTTGTTACTTTAAAAAAAWAWWWWTTCACAGTAGTTTATTTTGTAATTTTTCTTAACTGTATTTCTTTAACTGCTTTGTGGTTTTGATTCTAAGCGAAGCATTATAATACCTCACTGGCCTTTGGTTGAATCTGTTTGAAATTCAGATACAGTTATTGTATGTGTGGGGTACAGAGATGAGGCAGCCATTCAAAAATCATGTTAAGCACTATTATTGCAACTCATTTTGTGAATTGTTAAGCACATTTTTGCTCCTGACCTTTAGGCGTGCCATAACAAAGGGGTGGAATACTTATTGGCTCAAGACATTTCTGCTTTTCTTTTTTTTTTTCTTTTTTATAAATTCGAAGTAAAACATAATTCCACTTTTACATTATGTTGCGTTGTGTGTAGACCATTGACAAAACAATCCAAGTTTAATCATTTTTATATTCCGGCTGTAACAACAAAATGTGGAAAAAGTCAAGGGGTGTRAATACTTTCTGAAGGCATTGTAACAATGCTTCCTCATGAGACCCTTACAGCCCCTTTTTCCTATAAGGAAGTATTGATATATGGGTCATTCCATCATTTCGGTGCCTTTTGAGAAGTGCAACTTGGTCCAAAAAACCTTTAGATTTCACAAAATGTGTACATTCTGTCATAAAGAGCACATGTTCAACTTCATTAAAAAAAGTTTTCCAATCTTAAGAGGTAAAAAAATATATAGACTGTCTATTAAGTGACAAATAAAGTAACCTGGTCGACAGTAACGTTTGACGATTTAAAATCTTAAATTGGCCATGAATCCCCTTGTGACAGGGAGAATGGAAGCTTTTTGTATGCAACAGCGTGTGGCAATTGAATGCAAGCTTCACATTTTTTTAAATTGTTAAACCATTTCTCGCCTGTCTATCTATGTGTAAGAGGGCTGACATGTTATGCTCGACCCACTCAGTTTTCCACCACAAAACACCAGAAATTTGCCAAAACGAGTAGAACCAGCTCACTTGCTTTTACACTATTTTGACCATTAGATGTTTAATATACTTTATACAGTGCGTTCGGAAAGTGTTCAGACCCCTTTCACTTTTCCCACATTTTCTTAAGTGGATTAAATAAGACATTTTCCTCCTCAATCTAAACACAATACCCCACAATGACAAAGCAAAAACTGTTTTTTGTATAAAAATAAAAAAACAAAATACCTTATTTACATAAGTATTCAGACTCTTTGCTATGAGATTCAAAATTTAGCTCAGGTACATCCTCTTTCCATTGATCATCCTTGAGATGTTTCTACAACTTGATTGGGGTCCACCTGTGGTAAACTCAATTGTTTGGACATGATTTGGATAGGCACACACCTGTCTATATAAGGTCCCACAGTTGACAAGATTGTGTCGAGGCGCATCTGGGGAATGGAACCAAAAAACTTCTGCAGCATTAAAGTTGCCCAAGAACACATTCTTAAATGCAAGAAGTTTGGAACCAATCGGGGGAGAAGGGCCTTGGTCAGGAAGGTGACTAAGAACCCAATGGTCACTCTGAAAGAGCTCTAGAGTTCCTCTGTGGAGATGGTTGTCCTTCTGGAAGGTTGTCCTATCTCTATAGCACTCCACCAATCAGGCCTTTATGGTAGAGTGGCCAGACGGAAGCCACTCCTCAGTAAAAGGCACATGACAGACCGCTTGGAGTTTGCCAAAAGGCACCTAAAGGACTATGACCATAAGAAACAAGATTTTCTGATCTGATGAAACCAAGATTGAACTTGTTGGCCTGAATGCCAATCGTCACGTCTAGAGGAAACCTGACACCATCCCTACGGTGAAGCATGGTGGTGGCAGCATCATGCTGTGGGGATGTTTTCAGTGGTAGGGACTGGGAGACTAGTCAGGATCGAGGGAAAGATGAGCGGAGAAAAGTACAGAGATCCTTGATGAAAACCTGTTCCAAAGCCCTCCAAAGGACCTCAGATTGGTGCTACGGTTCACCTTCCAACAGGACAACAACTCTAAGCACACAGCCATGACAACTCAGGAGTRGCTTTGGAACAAGTCTCGGAATGTCCTTGAGTGGACCAGCCAGAGCCCGGATTAGAACCTGATCGAACATCTCTGGAGAGACCTGAAAATAGCTGTTTAGCGACGCTCCCCATCCAACCTGACAGAGCTTGAGAGGATTTTCAGAGAAGAATGGGGTAAACTGCCCAAATACAGGTGTTACAAGCTTGTAGCGTCATACCCAAGAAGAGTCGATGCTGTAATCGCTGCCAAAGGTGCTTCAAAAAAGTACTGAGTAAAGAATCCGAAATAAATGTGATTGAAACATGTTTTTATTATTTGCAGAAATGTTTTAAAACCTGYTTATGCTTGTTCATTAYGGGGTATTGTGTGTAGATTGATGAGGGAAAAAACTATTTAATACATTTTAGAATAAGTGTGTGTGTGTGTAAATATATAAACTCAGCAAAAAAAGAAACTGGCAACAACGTTGCCTATGGGCACAAACCCACCGYCGCTGGACCAGACAGGACTGGCAAAAGTKCTCTTCACTGACGAGTCGTGGTTTTGTCTCACCTGGGGTGATGGCCGGATTCGCGTTTATCGTCTAAGGAATGAGCGTTACACCGAGGCCTGTACTCTGGAGCGGGATCGATTTGGAGGTGGAGGGTCCGTCATGGACTGGGGCAGTGTGTCACAGCATCATCGGACTGAGCTTGTTGTCATTGCAGGCAATCTCAATGCTGTGTGTTACAGAGAAGACATCCTCCTCCCTCATGTGGTACCCTTCCTGCAGGCTCATCCTGACATGACCCTCCAGCATGACAATGCCACCAGCCATACTTCTCGTTCTGTGCGTGATGTCCTGCAAGACAGGAATGTCAGTATTCTGCCATGGCCAGCGAAGAGCCCGGATCTCAATCCCATTGAGCACGTCTGGGACCTGTTGGATCAGAGGGTGAGGGCTAGGGCCGTTTATAAATGTCCGGACACTTGCAGGTGCCTTGGTGAAAGAGTGGGGCAACATCTCACATCAAGAACTTGCAAATCTGGTCTAGTCCACGAGGAGGAGATGCACTGCAGTACTTAATGCAGCTGGTGGCACACCAGATACTGACTTTTGATTTTGACCCCCCATTTGTTCATGGACACATATTTCAATTTCTGTTAGTCACATGTCTGTGGAACTTGTTCAGTTGTTGAATCTTGTTATGTTCATACAAATATTTACACATGTTAAGTTCGCTGAAAATATGCAGTAAACAGTGAGAGGATCTGTTTTTGCTGAGTTTATATGTACAACACACACACCGTTCAAAAGTTTGATGTCACTTAGAAATTCCTTGTTTTTGAAAGAAAAGCCAATTTTTGTCCATTAAAATATCAAATTGATCAAGAATACAGTGTAGACATTGTTAATGTTGTAATGACTATTGTAGCTGGAACAACAGATTTTTTATGGAATATCTACATAGGCGTACAGAGGCATTACACAACCAATTCACTTCTGTGTTCCAATGGCACGTTGTGTTAGCTAATCCATGTTTATCATTTTAAAAGGCTAATTGATCATTAGAAAACCATTCTGCAATTATGTTAGCACAGCTGAAAACTGCTGTTCTGATTAAAGAAGCAATAAAACGGGCCTTCTTTAGACTAGTTGAGTATCTGGAGCATCAGCATTTGTGGGTTCGGTTAAGGCTCAAAATGGACAGAAACAAATGACTTGTTCCCCATCAGTCTATTCTTGTGCTCAGATATGAAGGCTATTCCATGCGAGAAATTGCCAATAAACTGAAGATCTCGTACAACGCTGTATACTACTCCCTTCACAGAACAGCGCAAACTGACCCTAACCAGAATAGAAAGAGGAGTGGGAGGCCCCGGTGCACAACTGAGCAAGAGGACGAGTACATTATAGTGTATAGTTTGAGAAACAGACGCCTCAAAATCCTCAGCTGGCAGCTTCATTAAATAGTAACCGCAAAACACCAGTCTCAACGTCAACAGTGAAGAGCCGACTCTGGGATGCTGGCCTTCCAGGCAGAGTTCCTCTATCCAGTGTCTGTGTTCTTTTGCCCATCTTAATCTATTATTTTTATTGGCCAGTCTGAGATATTGATTTTTCTTTGCAACTCTGCCTGGAAGGCCAGCATTCCAGAGTCGGCTCTTCACAGTTGATGTTGAGACTGGTGTTTTGCAGGTACTATTTAATGAAGCTGCCAGTTGAGAACTTGTGAGGCGTCTGTTTCTCAAATCTAGACACTAATGTACTTGTCCTCTTGCTCAGTTGTACTGGTCCTCCTGCATGTCCTTGTGTGTTGCGTATGGTCCAGATTCCAATGTTAAGTAGCTAGCTAGCTGCGCTAATGTTGCTATTTTGTTGAAAGTCCTTTTTGATACTAGCCAGATGGCCCCARCTAGATAACTACCTAGCAAGATGACGAAGAAACAGTTGAATTCAATCTCCATAATCCCGTACTGACAGTGCCAGCCCGTAGCCAAATGTTTAGCTAGCTAGCTAATGTTAGCATATTCGCTAGCACAACATAGTGCAGGGTCTTTGTCATAAATCGGCAGCTAACACAGGCAACTGTTTCGTGGAAACTAATCCGTGATTTAATTATAATGCCAATAGTAGCTTCAGTAGTTAGCTAGCTTGGAGGAARTATTTGTGTCTGCTTACTTAGCTAGTTACCATCCCATAGCTTTCATTGCATATATAGTGTGGCTGGCTCATAACATTTAACTGTGGATGTTTGGAGAAAATTCCCAATTTTTATTGTTTCTCCTGTTGGCTCCCCCACGTGCTCTCTGATTGGCTTAAAGTCAAGTTATTGGCCACTGATGAGCGTTCTGATTTTACAAGTATAAACGTCAKGTTCGTCGCTACTAGGTCGGCATGCAGCAGGTACCGCTTTCTTTCTAGCAAGAGAAGGAAAGACCTCCCACTGTGATAAGTACCTATCGGCAGTCTATTGGCAGTGAGATTYATGCTTTAGACTCTGTATGTTGTAAAATGCCAACTTGTTCCGCCAAGKACTCGTGATGTAAGGAGGACACTGAGATTATGTGCTAATTCAGAAGTCAGGGCCCTGGCCAAGAGGATGGGAAGCAGCCTGCCAAGAGCCATGTGAAAAGATAGCCATGAGATAAAATCAACACMATTTTTTTCTTTCCCCCAAAAATCGTGTTGTGTTCCTTTTTATTCTTCCCCTTTCAGAGTGGCTGTCCCAGTTCAGGAGAGAACAGTTTTACATTACAACTGTGAAATCCTGGCACGAAGACCCCCTTTGTCCCCCGCCATTATTTTCACACAAATATAGTCCATTGTCACACAGCTGAAGTTAATTTGATCAACATTGGAGACATTGAACTGTTTTGTTTGCTGAAAAGGCTTGTTTCATGCTCATTTTCAGGCCATTGAAAAGCAATGATTGGCAGAAAAATAATGTTGCCGTTAACAATTCAGGGCAATTAGTTTCCCAGGGGGAAGCAGTGGGCCGTACTGGCCGCCACACAGCAATTCATTGTCATTTTATGGACGGTCATCAGTCAACTGTCAGAGCGTCTCAAAGAGCCCTCCAATCTAAATGTTTCCCTTTAGGCTTTTCCCAGAACAACGGGCTGAAAGAGGAGCGAAAGAAGAGCCTGTTTCCAGGCAATAGACATGTTCAGCTGGAAGGAGGACTGAATAATTGCAGGGAGATCCTCCATAAAAGCCAGATGAATTTATTAGACAGAGTAGTGTGTGTGTGTGTGTGTGTGTGTGTGTGTGTGTGTGTGTGTGTGTGTGTGTGTGTGTGTGTGTGTGTGTGTGTGTTGTGTGTGTGTGCACGAGCGTGTGTATGCATGCGTGCATGTCAGACAAAATGTATGAATGAGTGTTTAAGTGGAGGTGTGGTGAATTAATTTGTGTTTATTTACTTTTTAGAGCATCTGATTGACTCAGCGTGTATGCTTATGACTTAATTGGCTGTGCATGCAAGCACCTGCTGTGACCTGTGTGTTTGTGTGGCACAGAGAATACTGAGGATGCTGCTTTATGTCATTCAGTAGAGACTGAGAGGGGAGCATGTGCTAGCCTTTGGGTTGTGTTTRGGGGCTAGTGGACGGTGCTCTGCTAGGGCCCATATGTAGCCCTTCATGGGGGGTACTAGGGTGGGTTGGGGGTGTCAGTGTGTGACTCTGTGAACTGCCTCCTCACCCTGGGAGGCCTGGGGCAGCAGGGGTTAATCCCCAGTCAGTCTCCACTGATACCTCTCTCTCCCAGTATAGGACTAGTTCATAAACAAGTAGCTACTATTAGCTCTGCAGCGATGGGAATTAAAGTACCTTCAACAATTAAATACTGTGTATTGGCTAYAGCCATTTACCTAGTTATGTTTCTGCAGAATAGAGATCTGCAGAAACGAGGCGCTATTATTGGTTCACAGGCTGTAAGATTTTTGGACTGAGTGGCTCCCATAGTGGATCTGGCAAKTGCGAACCACTGCTGAGGAGAGATTGGACAGGCTTGTATCTCCATCAATACCAGTCCGCAGAACTCCACCAGATCCAGTGGCCGACAACCTTCCTTCCTGTTTTTTTTTGGGTCACTATTAGAAATGCTTGGGGTTTGACGTTGTTGGGTTGGCTTATCCTTTAACCTCTGTGTGACCGCGACACCCTACCACCACCGCCCTTCTGGCCTGACTCAACTGGGAGAGTTGGGTAGGGTGGGTGAAGTAGTTCATGGGGGCTTGTAGGGAGCGACCGCCCCTGGGAGTCACAGGTCACATCATGGGTCCTCCCCTGTCCCATTGAGCCAGACGTCAAAAAGCACATTCTTCACAATGTTAACATTCTCCCAAATTCTCAAAATCACGCTTACAATGGATGACTCTGCATTGGCTTTTGCATTGTACCGCTGAGTTTTGTTGAGTTGAATTTGACTTGCCAAGTAATGGTAAGTCATCTTGTCAATCTCGTATTGACATCGACCCCCAGTTGAAGAGTGTAATCCTAACAGCCTGTCTATTACAACYCCGATTAACTGTCTGTCGATCACTCTCAAGAATATTTTTTTGGAGTGTGTGTAGAGTTATATTACCATGTAAGAGAGAATAACTAAACCGTGTGTGTGAGAGAGGAATGTGCTCCAGGTGCTTTGTGCCGCTGCGGTAGGGGGCCTGGGAGCAGAGTTAAGGACCATGTTATAAATTAGCGGCTGACCCTGTCTTTGTGTGGCCCTATGAAGGCCTGACTGATAGCCCCCCCCCCCCTCAGTGAGAACGGCCCCTGTGAAGAGCCTTTATCAGGGGTGTCACCGTGCGATGAATTGGCTGGGGGGAAGCATGTTTATAGACTGTGTAAAGAAGTGCGTCTTTGTGTGGGAATGTCGCTGACACTCTTACAGTTTGCTTGAATGAACTGTGATGACGCGGCTAATGGGGCCCCCGCTGGGGGTCCTGCAGGGGGCCCCCGGGACCCCCCACCACAGCCCCATTCACGCCCAGTCCGCTGTGGCTAATGTGTCGATTCTTCGGGCCGCCACAAAGGCCAAGCAAAAGTCAACTTTCACACCAGCGGGTCACCACAAGTGCTTTAGGAAACTATCGTGTAAACAGTGTTACCTTCTGACCTGCCGCTGATACCTTAGCTCTGCAGACAAAACGTCCAAGGCTATGGCATTAGACATGGCTATTAGAGGGATAAAGCTGTGGGCTGGCTCAGCACTGGGCCCTGGGGAAACACACTGGGGAGAGAGGCAATGTCTTAGTCGTCTCTATCTGTTTTCTCTCTCTTCCCTTTCTCCTCTCTCCCGCCACACTGATTTTCTTCTCCATTTTATCCCCCCGTCCCATCCTCTCTTCATGCTCATTCTCCTCTCTCTTTACTCCCTCTTTTGCGATCTTTCTCTCGCTCTCTCTCTTTCTCGCTCTCTCTCTCCTATGTACACGTGCTCCGTAAGCTTTTTGGAATTAGCGAAAAAAATWATAATAATCATAATAAATGTATTTTATATAGCGTTCTTCATTACAAACAAGAAWCTCAAAGTCACTTTGAAAACCAAAACTGTCGGGATCTGGCAGTTCATGTTTAATGGTCTTCCACAGCTTCAGATGTCTAAGCAGTTCGAAAAGGCAGTCAGTAGCGGGAGATTACATTTATTTGTCATCAAAAACGACTTTTTATTGAGTAAGTGCCTTTGATGGACTGCACGTGCKCAGTTCGGCGCGGGACGACCGTTAGACCTTATGACGTGTCTCTATGCATGAGCTCAGCTAGCCAACATTGCCTACAAGCGTGATCGGGATTTCTAGATRTCTTCATAAAACCTGCAAGCTGTATGTTATTTATGTCGTTCAGCCACTACTCGGAAAAACATAAGAAATTACAGTTTTTAATGTTTTATTATCCAATGATTGTACGCTAAAAGTCCTCAACTGTCAGCTTCATTAAATAGTACCTGCAAAACACCAGTCTCAACGTCAACAGTGAAGAGGCGTCTCCGGAATGCTGGCCTTCTAGGCAGAGTTGCAAAGAAAAAGCCATATCTCAGACTGGCCAATAAAAATAACAGATTAAGATGGACAAAAGAACACACACTGGACAGAGGAACTCTGCCTAGAAGGCCAGCATCCCGGGGTCGCCTCTTCACTGTTGACGTTGAGACTGGTGTTTTGCGGATACTACTTAATGAAGCTGCCAGTTGAGGATTTTGAGRGGTCGGTTTCTCAAACTAGACACTCTAATGTACTCTTCCACTTCCTCAGTTGTGCACCGGGGCCTCCCACTCCTCTTTCTATTCTGGTTAGGGCCAGTTTGCGCTGTTCTGTGAAGGGAGTAGTACACAGCGCTGTACGAGATCTTCAGTTTATTGGCAATTTCTCGCATGGAATAGCCTTAATTTCTGAGAACAAGAATAGACTGACGAGTTTAGAAGAAAGTCATTTGTTTTTGTTCATTTTGAGCCTGTAACCGAACCCACTAATGCTGATGCTCCAGATACTCAACTAGTCTAAAGAAGGCCCGTTTTATTGCTTCTTTAATCAGAACAGCAGTTTTCAGCTGTGCTAACATAATTGCAAAAGGGTTTACTAATGATCAATTAGCCTTTTAAAATGATAAACTTGGATTAGCTAACACAACGTGCCATTGGAACACAGGAGTGATGGTTGCTGATAATGGGCCTCTGTACGCCTATGTAGAAATTCCTTTAAAATCAGCTTCCAGCTACAATAGTCATTTACAACATTAACAATGTCTACACTGTATTTCTGATCAATTTGATGTTATTTTAAAGGATAAAAATGTGCTTTTCTATTCAAAAACAAGGATATATCTAAGTGACCCCAAACTTTTGAACGGTAGTGTACGTTCCCAATATCTCCTTGTCTGGAGTAAAAAAAAWMWWMWTCCAGTACGRGGTGAGTAATCCCTGTGCTGATATSTAGAAGCTCTTTTCGGGTCATAAGATACGGTGGCAGAAACATTATTTACAAAAGAAGTTACAAATGACGTGAAAAATAAACACACAAYACACATTTGGTTAGAGGACTGTAAAACGGCATACGTCTTCTCCAGCTCCATCATGTGTCTGGGTTTTCTATCCTGTTAATGTTGACGGAGCGTGCACGCCTAAGCACGCGTATAAGTACCTGGCCTGCTTCTCAAAAGTGCCCAGCTGTGCTTCTTAGTCATTTTTTCATCACCTCACACAGTAAGTCAGTAAAGTTCTTATATATATATTTATTTTTTACATCCATTCAAATTATAATAGTTCCTCACAGTATTTGAAAAATCTTTCCAACACTCTCTCCCTCGATAATCAGTGTGGCTAATAAATAGGCTATGGACATGTTGGGTGTATATGTTTCTATTTTAGTAGTCAATTTCATCTTCATACTATAGCATAGCTGTCCCCTTTATACTTSTCTTTGTCAATTAATTATCTTATAGTCTACTTTCAGGGAAGCCTAAGGTAGGCCAAGATTTTTTTTAATACCTTTTAAGGAAAGAATAAATATTTGCTTGTCTCTGATATTGGCTTTGATTGACGGGTGCTATTACGGGGCGGTGCATGTGTGAGTTTGTTGATTCTCCCAATAGGCCTATATTTCTATTCAGAAAGTTTCCTAAATTAGCCTGTCTGGACTCCATCTCTTTAATAAGATTCAAACTCTCCAGTCATGATGTAATCTTATAAAAGGCTTGTTTTCAGTAGCTTAGGCTACATTATGTCTCTCATTACAGCGTCCTCTCACTGAAGAAAATGTGTAATTGCCATCGAATGACCGCAGCAGTAGGGTTTTTGACATTATGCAAATTTTTCAGAATAGTGCTCTTTCAGTCTCTTGAAGCATGTCTGGGGAAGGTCTGCGGCGGCAGGTAGCCTAGTGGTTAGAGCGTTGGACTAGTAACCGGAAGGTTGCAAGATCGAATCCCCGAGCTGACAAGGTAAAAATCTGTCGTTCTGCCCCTAAACAAGGCAGTTAACCCACTAGGCCGTCATTGAAAATAAGAATGTGTTCTTAACTGACTTGCCTAGTTAAATAAAGTTAAAATAAAAAATAAGTGGGAGAAAMCCCATGAGCTAATTTCAATGGGATCGATATTTATTTGTTTTATATGCAGAAAAGCYAACAGACAAGGACAAAGTAGGCATATATCTTTATTTTGACTCCTTTAATGTTGTGTCAATACGAAAATATGACAGATGCTTTCAAACCTGGCATTTCTTAATTTGTCTATTTAATATTTAAAAGTAATAACCTGAATAATCATAATGGAATGCCATGATATTAACGATGTGTAATGGCTTGTTTCAAGTAGGTTTCTATTAAGAAGCATATCCATGTAAAAAAGTGAACAAACAGAATTGTGTCCTTTCTTGACCCCCCCCCCAAAAAAACCTGAACGGTTATGTTGGCGACCGTGTACAGTGGCCTGGCCAATTACCATAATCTCAAATTCCAAGACTGTCACAGCCCTTTACTTTTGTTAGACCTCTTTATTTTTACAGACTAACTTGTATTTTCATTGTGGCCCATTTGGCCCTAGGACACTGAGACACATGGGTTTGCAAACACAACTTTTTAACTAAAGAAATGTTACTGTCTTTAAGTGACCATTCCATTGGCTACTTGCACCACAAATAAATGCAGGGGGAACTGTCCTCGTAGTCGAATAGTGCTCTTTCAGTCTCTTGGAAGGTCAATGATGACATCGTGTGTGTTAACCCCATCCAGCCACCAGCACTCCCCCCACAACAAACACCTTTTCCCAGGCTACTCTCTCCCCTCCCCTCCCCATCGCTCCTATTCTGCCTGGTCTGTGGTGGTGCTTTATGATAGAGGACTAGGAAGGAACCCACCACCGAGTGCCTTCTCTTTTTACAGCCTCATAAATATTGTTATCAGGGGTCCGGGAAGGAGTCCACCCTCCACCCAGAGATTTATCCCCCCGATTAGCGAGGTGCTAGCATCCTGAATCATTAATTACACAAGTAGGCTTGCAGCGCTACCACCATCTTAATTTCTTATCTCTCCTCTGTAAGATGGGGCCTCTTAATTAAGTCAATTATTAGGTATAGGAAGTTAATTATATGTCGCTTATGTGCGTTTTAAATGCGCTTGGATGCCGGTTCTGCTGTAGATCTGGAAGCATTCCACGAACCTGGGATCTGGACTCCATGAATCCTCCCTAACTCACACACACAGTTCTATATTACAGTTGAAATCGGGAAGTTTACATACACCTTAGCCAAATACATTTAAACTCAGTTTTTCACAATTCTTGACATTTAATCCTAGTAAAAATTCCCTGTCTTATGTCAGTTAGAATCACCACTTTATTTCAAGAATGTGAAATGTCAGAATAATAGTAGAGAATGATTCACTTCAGCTTTTATTTCTTTCATAACATTCCCAGTGGGTCAGAAGTTTACATACACTCAATTAGTATTTGGTAGCATTGCCTTTAAATTGTTTAGCTTGGGTCAAATGTTTCAGATAGCCTTCCACAAGCTTCCCACAATAAGTTGGGTGAATTTTGGCCCGTTCCTCCTGACAGAGCTGKTGTAACTGAGTCAGGTTTGTAGGCCTCCTTGCTCGCACACGTTTTCTCAGTTCTGCCCACACATTTTCTATGGGATTGAGGTTTTGTGATGGCCACTCCAATACCTTGACTTTGTTGTCCTTAAGCCATTTTGCCACTAAGAAATCAGCCAAGACCTCAAGAAAAAAACTGTTGACCTCCACAAGTCTAGTTCATCCTTGGGAGCAATTTCCAAATGCCTGAAGGTATCACGTTCATC
This sequence comes from Salvelinus sp. IW2-2015, assembly GCF_002910315.2. NCBI lineage: Eukaryota > Metazoa > Chordata > Actinopteri > Salmoniformes > Salmonidae > Salvelinus > Salvelinus sp. IW2-2015. The sequence goes on along the minus strand of NC_036865.1, from coordinate 7,598,819 downwards.
TGTACAAACAATAGTACGCAAGTATAAACACCATGGGACCACGACAGCCGTCATACCGCTCAGGAAGGAGACGTGTTCTGTCTCCTAGAGATGACGTACTTTGGTGAGAAGGAGTGAAAATCAATCCCAGAACAACAGCAAAGGACCTTGTGAAGATGCTGGAGGAAACATGCACAAAAGTATCTATATCCACAGTAAAACGAGTCCTATATCAACATAACCTGAAAGGCCACTCAGCAAGGAAGAAGCCACTGCTCCAAACTGTCATAAAAAAGCCAGACTACGGTTTGCAACTGCACATGGGAACAAGAATCGTACTTTTTGGAGAACTGTCCTCTGGTCTGATGAAACAAAAATGAACTGGTTGGCCATAATGACCATCGTTATGTTTGGAGAGAAAAAGAATGCTTGCAGGCCATAATGACCATCGTTATGTTTGGAGGAAAAAGGGGGAGGCTTGCAGGCCGAAGAACACCATCCCAACCGTGAAGCATGGGGGTGGCAGCATCTGTTGTGGGGGTGGCAGCATCATGTTGTGGGGGTGCTTCACTGCAGGGGGGACTGGTGCACTTCACAAAAATGATGGCAACATAAAGAAGGAACATTATGTGGATATATTGAAGCAACATCTCAAGACATCAGTCAGGAAGTTAAAGCTTGGTCACAAATGGGTCTTCCAAATGGACAATGACCCAAGCATACTTCCAAAGTT
>NC_036865.1:7560341-7598082 GCF_002910315.2 Salvelinus sp. IW2-2015 | reverse complement strand
TCAAGGCCATCAGACTGTTAAACAGCCACCACTAACATTGAGTGGCTGCTGCCAACAGAGATGAGTCTGGCCACTTTAATAATTCATAATTGGATGTAATAAATGTTTCTAGTCACTTTAAACAATGCCACTTATATAATGTTACATACATTACTCATCTCATATGTAATATACTGTACTCTATACATCGACTGCATCTTGCCTATGGCCATCGCTCATCCATATTCTTATCATCCTTTACACTTGTGGTGTATAAGGTAGTTGTTGTGAAAATTACTTGTTAAATATTGCTGCACGTCGGAACTAGAAGCACAAGCATTCCGCAACAGCTGTTTTTGCTTTTCATTGTGTGTATATTGATGAGGGGGGAAAAAAATCTATTTTAGCATAAGGCTGAACGTAACAAAATGTGGAAAAAGTCAAGGGGTCTGAATACTTTCGAAGGCACTGTAGGGACATGGTCACGGAATATTAAGAAAAGAGAAATCCAGACACCCACAGTACGTAATAGAGCCAGAGGTACAGTTGAAGTCTGAAGTTTACATACACTAGGTTGGAGTCATAAAACTTGTTTTTCAACCACTCCACATTTCTTGTTAAACTATAATTTTGGCAAGTGCGGTTAGGACATCTACTTTGTGCATGACAAAAGTCATTTTTCCAACAATTGTTACAGACAGATTATTTCACTTATAATTCACTGTATAACAATTCCAGTCAGTCAGAAGTTTACATACACTAAGTTGACTGTGCTTTTAAAATACAGAAAATGATGTCATGGCTTTAAGAACTTCTGATAGTCAATTGGAGTGTATTCAAGGCCTACCTTCACACTCAGTGCCTCGTTACTGACATCATGAGAAATCAGCCAAGACCTCAGAAAAAAACTGTTGACCTCCACAAGTCTAGTTCATCCTTGGAGCAATTTCCAAATGCCTAGAGGTATCACGTTCATCTGTACAAACAATAGTACGCAAGTATAAAACACCATGGGACCACGCAGCCGTCATACCGCTCAGGAAGGAGACGTGTTCTGTCTCCTAGAGATGAACGTACTTGGTGAGAAGGAGTGAAAATCAATCCCAGAACAACAGCAAAGGACCTTGTGAAGATGCTGGAGGAAACATGCACAAAAAGTATCTATATCCACAGTAAAACGAGTCCTATATCAACATAACCTGAAAGGCCACTCAGCAAGGAAGAAGCCACTGCTCCAAACTGTCATAAAAAAGCCAGACTACGGTTTGCAACTGCACATGGGAACAAAGATCGTACTTTTGGAGAACTGTCCTCTGGTCTGATGAAACAAAAATAGAACTGGTTGGCCATAATGACCATCGTTATGTTTGGAGAAAAAGAATGCTTGCAGGCCATAATGACCATCGTTATGTTTGGAGGAAAAAGGGGGAGGCTTGCAGGCCGAAGAACACCTCCCAACCGTGAAGCATGGGGTGGCAGCATCATGTTGTGGGGTTGCAGCATCATGTTGTGGGGTGCTTCACTGCAGGGGGGACTGGTGCACTTCACAAAATAGATGCAACATAAAGAAGGAACATTATGAGATAGAAGCTGTTTTTCAGACTCTGTCCCAGCTTTGATGCACCTGTACTGACCTCGCCTTCTGGATGGTAGCACGGTGAACAGGCAGTGGCTCGTTTGGTTGTTGTCCTTGATGATCTTTTTGGCCTTCCTGTGACATCGGGAGCTGTAGGTGTCCTGGAGGGCAGGTAGTTTGCCCCCGGTGATGCGTTGTGCAGACCGCACCACCCTCTGGAGAGCCCTGCGGTTGTGGGCGGTGCAGTTGCCATACCAGGCATCTGTAAAAGTTTGTGAGGGTTTTAGGTGACAAGCCAACTTTCTTCAGCTTCCTGAGGTTGAAGAGGCGCTGTTGCGGCTTCTTCATTACACTGTATGTGTGGGTGGACCATTTCAGTTTGTCAGGGATGTGTACGCCAAGGAACAGGGAGTACATTTCTTTTTTCTTGTGGTATCCAATTGGTAGTTAGTCTTGTCTCATCGCTGCAACTCCTGTACGGACTCAGGAGAGGCGAAGGCCGAGAGCCGTGCGTTCTCCGAAACGCATCCCAGCCAAGCCGCACTGCTTCTTGACACAATGCCCACTTAACCCAGAAGCCAACCGCACCATTGTGTCGGAGGAAACACCGTACACCTGGCGACCATGTCAGCGTGTGCGCTGCGCCCGACCCCCCACAGGAGTCGCTAGTGCACGATGGGACAAGGACAACCCTGCCGGCCAAACCCTCCCCTAACCCGGACGATGCTGGGCCAATTGTGCGCTGCCCTATTGGTCTCCCGGTCGCTGCCGGTTGCGACAGAGCCTGGACTCAAACCCAGAATCTCTAGTGGCACCGCTAGCACTGCTATGCAGTGCCTTAGACCACTGCGCCACTCAGGAGGCTGGTGATGTTGTTTCCTACCTTCACCACCTGGGTGCGGCCCGTCAGGAAGTCCAGGACACAATTACACAGGGCAGGGTTCAGACCCAGGGCCTCGAGCTTGGAGGGTACTATGGTGTTGAATGCTCAGCTATAGTCAATGAACAGCATAATTACATAGGTATTCCTTTTGTCCAGATGGGATAGGGCAGTGTGCAGTGTGATGGCGATTGCATCGTCTGTGGACCTATTGGGGAGGTAAGCATATTGAATTTGTTTTATTTCACTTTTATTTAACCAGGTAGGCCAGTTGAGATCAAGTTCTAATTTACAACTGCGACCTGGCAAAGATAAAGCAAAGCAGTGCGACACAAACAAGACAGAGTTACACATGGAATAAACAAACGTATAGTCAATAACACAATAGAAAAAGTCTATATACAGTATGTGCAAATGGCGTGAGGTGGTAAGGCAATAGAAGCGAAGTAATTACAGTTTAGCAAATTGACACTGGAGTGATAGATGTACAGATGATGTGCAAGTAGAAATACCGGTGAGCAAAAAAGTAATTAAAACAATATGGGGATGAGGTAGGTAGTTGGATGGGCTATTCACAGATGGGCTGTGTACAGCTGCAGCGATCGGTAAGCTGCTCAGATAGCTGATGCTTAAAGTTAGTGAGAGAGATATAAGTCTCCAACTTCAGCAATTTTTGCAATTCGTTCCAGTCATTGGCAGCAGAGAACTGGAAGGAAAGGCGGCCAAAGCAGGTGTTGGCTTTGGGGATGACCAGTGAGATATACCTGCTGGAGCGCTGCTACGGGTGGGTGTTATGGTGACCAGTGAGCTGAGATAAGGCGGAGCTTTACCTAGCAAAGACTTATAAATGACCTGGAGCCAGTTGGTYTGGCTACGTATATGTAGCGAGGGCCAGTCGACGAGAGCATACATGTCGCAGTGGTGGGTGGGGCGTTGGTGACAAACCGGATGGCACTGTGATAGACTGCATCAAGTTTGCTGAGTAGAGTGTTGGAGGCTATTTTGTAGTTTTACAAGGGTATGTTTGGCAGCGTGAGTGAAGGAGGCTTTGTTGTGAATTAGGAAGCCGATTCTAGATTTAATTTTGGATTGTAGTTGCTTAATGTGATTCTGGAAGGAGAGTTTACAGTCTAGCCAGACACCTAGGTATTTGTACTTGACACATTCTAAGTCAGAACCGTCCAGGGTAGTGATGCTAGTCGGGCGGGTGCGGGCAGCGATCGGTTGAAAAGCATGCATTTAGTTTTACTAGCGTTTAACAGCAGTTAGAGCAGTTGAAGCTCGTTTGGAGGTTAATTAACACAGTGTCTAAAGAAGGGCCAGATGTATACAGAATGGTGTCTGCGTAGAGGTGGATCAGGGAATCACCAGCAGCAAGAGCGACATCGTTGATATACACAGAGAAGAGTCGGCCCGAGAATTGAACCCTGTGGTACCCCCATAGAGATTGCCAGAGGTCCGGACAACAGGCCCTCCGATTTGACACACTGAACTCTGAGAAGTATTTGTGAACCAGGAGAGGCAGTCATTTATTGAGTCTGACGATAAGAATACGGTGATTGACAGAGTGGAAAGCCTTGGCCAGGTCAATGAAGTGGKTCTAGGGTGACAGGTAAGATGGCGATGATAGGAACGTTGACTAGTCTCTCAAAGCACTTCATGATGACCGAAGTTAGTGCTACGAGGCGATAGTCATATAGTTCAGTTACTTTTGCATTCTTGGGTACAGGAACAATGTGTAACTGTACTGTTAACAGCTTAGCTTCCTCCACTGTCCGACTGCCCCATACTGTGCTCAAACCAGTGATCATCTGCTTCGCATACACATGACCGCCCTCCTTGACAACGTTCCAACATGTTGAGCCACCCAAAAAGGTACCGATTGGATGGCTCCATCCCTGACATTCAAGCTTACGGCATATTCTTAACTCCGTTACATATGGTCATTACATCACCACATACTAAGTAGTATGCAAGTGTGGATATTGGGACCGAGTTCATGACTGCACAAATCCCATGCAAAGTATAGCAGCCTCCCATAGAAAGGAGATCATGCCCATAGGGGGCACAAGGGCACATGCCCCCTCAGATTTCTCCTGTTTTTTAATTTGTCAGATGTTAAATGAATGACTAAATGTTTTTTCATAATTATTTATAAAAATATCTGTCAGTGGTATTTTGCGGATGGGCCACACTGACTGGACCAGGCAAAGAGTACTCTTCCCCCCAATTCTCCCTAGTAAGTGGTGCAGAGCAGAGAGAGAGTGACGGTGTTTAATTTGAGTTTAGCTGCCGGTGATGGGAAGGACTCGCAAGAGGTATGCTTGTAAATTGACATTTGATCAAGCTATGGAGCCTATCCTTCTTGATGAATAAATAAAATCGAGATGTTATGATTCTCTGTAATTCTAGCCACCTAGCAATTTTATGAAGTTGGCTTTAGCTAGCCAGCTAGATAGGTTCCCGATCGCCCAGTCACATAACTAGCACCAAGCCACTTCAGGCTATCAATCAAGTTAGAGTAGCTTGTCAAACTATCTTAGCTGGCATGCCTGCTGGCAAGTTTGCAGGTCTTTAGAAATACAAGCAATTACTAAATGTACTGAATAAGACTCACATTCCTTTCAATCTTTTACCCAGATTTTAGCAGAGAAGCACATTTAGTTTAAAAAGCAAACCACCAGTCAGGAGGATACAGACAGCTCAATWGTTATGCAGATAAATACTTAGTTTTACATGCAATCTGAGAAAGGGAATACCTAGTCAGTTGCACAACTGAATGCATTCAACATTTAACCCAACCTCTCTGAATTAGAGAGGTGCCGGAGGCTGCCTTAATCAACGACCACGTCATCAGTGCCCAGGGGRGCAGCTGTTGGGGGTTAACTGCCATGCTCAAGGGCAGAACGGAAGATTTTYCCACCTTGCCGGCTCTGGGATTCGAACCAGCGACCTTTTAGTTACTGGCCCAATGCTTTTAACCGCTAAGCTACCTGGCACCATATGATAATATCATGTGTGTTATGATCCCATGTTACTGCGATGTCATATCTTAGACATGTTAGTGCAGGATAGAGACAAATGTGTTTGATGGGGTTGAGGTCAGGGTTCTGTGCAGACCAGTCAAGTTCTTCCACACCGATCTTGACATACCCTTTCTGTATGGACCTCGCTTTGTGCACGGGGCATCGTCAGGCTGAAACAGGAAAGGGCCTTACCCAAACTGTTGCCATAAAGTTGGAAGCTCAGTACCGTCTAGAATGTCATAGCATTAAGATTTCCTTTCACTGGAGCTAAGGGGCCTAGCCCAAACCATGAAAAACCACCCCAGACCATTATTCCTCCTCCAAACTTTACAGTTGGCACTATGCATTGGGGCAGGGAGCACTCTCCTGGCATCCGCCGAACCCGGATGGCCAGATGGTGAAGCGTGATTCATCAGAATGCGTTTCCACTGCTCTAGTCTGCCAATGGCGGCGACCTTTACACCACTCCAGCTGACGCTTGGGATTGCACATGGTGACCTTAGGCTTGTGTGCGGCTGCTTGGCCATGGAAACCCATTTCATGAAGCTTCCAGAGGCAGTTTGGAACTCGGTAGTGAGTGTTGCTGCCGAGGACAGATGATTTTTATGCGCTTCAGCACTCGGTTATCACGTTCTGTGAGCTTGTGTGGCCTACCACTTCGCGGCTGAGCTGTTGCTCCTAGACGTTTCCACTTCACAATAACTGCCCCGGTGAACTGTGGCATCCTATGACGTTGCCATGTTGAAAGTCACTGAGCTCTTCGTTAAGGATGTGTGCTCAATTTTATACACCTATCAGCAACGGGTGTGGCTTAAATAGCAGATTCTAAAGGGGTGTCCACATACTTTTGTATGTACAATTATCTCTAAGGTCCCTCAGTCGAGCAGTAAATTTTAAACACAGATTCGACCAGGGAGGTTTTCCAATGCAAAAAAGGGCAGCTATTGAATATCCCTTTGAGCACGAGGAAGATGTTCATTACACTTTTGATAGTCACAACGATACAGGCGTCTTTCCTGGATTTCACCATGAKGAAAATGGTGAGTTGAAGGGCAGTGATAGGAGAATACAACACTAACCTATTTGACAGAGAGAAATGGAAGCCTGTACAGAATTGAATATATTCCAAAACATGCATTCTGTTTGCAACAAGGCACTAAAGTAAAAATGTGGCAAAGAAAATAATTGTCCTGAACGCTTTGTTTGGGACAACACATCTTCAAGCATAGTGGTGGCTGCATCATGTTATGTGTATGCTTTTCATCACCAAGGGCTATGGAGTTTAGTATACAAAGAAACAGAACAGAGCTAAGACCTGGTAGTCTGCTTTTCAACAGGCACTCAAATATACACTGGAGTTACCAAGACATTGAATGTTCCCGAGTGGCCTAGTTAGTTTTGGCTTAAATCTGTCTACATGAAAATGGCTGTCTAGCTCTTGGACTTACCCAGAAAAACACAAATGTTGGACTGTCTCAGGGGTTTGAATACTTACGTAAATTGGATATTCATTTTTCAATACTTGCGTATGAATTCAAAATGTCTCACCCATCTACACACAGTAGATGGGTGAGACATTTTGAATTCAGGTTGTAACAAATTGTGGAATACTTTCTGAAGGCACGGGATTGCTGATGCTTTGTATTGTCACGAACCGGCTCNCCCCGGAACAACATAACGGCCTCTGCGTCCCAAATTGACACGGCCTCTGCGTCCCAAATTGACACGGCCTCTGCGTCCCAAATTGACGAAGGTGTACATGTTCACACTTCAATTTTCCCCAGCCAACCTCGCCCTACTTGCTGTTGGGACATTGGATAAGAGTCTCCAGCCTGGGCAGGGGCCTGGAAACTAACCAATATACTCTCCAACGCAGCACACGACCAACTATCCACCGCAGTGGCACGTTTACCAAACAAACAAAGGCAACTAGTACTGAGCACCAAACATTACAACTCAAACAAGCTGTAACAAAAGATACAAACAAAGCACCAACAGAGATCTCAAACATTAACTCCACGTTTTCTCCCAAACACCATACCTGCAAGATCCCGGATGAGCCCCCACTTGTCACGAACCGGCTCGAAGTCTGTAACAAAAAGGGAGACAACATGGAGACAAGGAATAACAAAAATATATTTCTTAAATAAAGTAAACTAAATACAAATAACAATGGTGTGTGTTTTGCATGCATACATGTGATAATGCAGGGTGTTGAAAGGTGCCAAAGCATTCAAACAAAAGGCCACAAAAATACCACAACAAAATCTATAAAGGTGTCTGCATGGAGAGAGTCTCCCCATGAATGGGGAAGTGGTGTATTTATCCTGGGACACACCCGGGCCCAGGTGGGTCCCATGTCGCTAACGACCCTCTCGGCTCCGCCCACCGGCATCCTAATAAGGAAAACGAGAGCAAAGAGAAAATATACGGCAGACAGACTGGGAGGGTCGTCACAGTATATTTCAATTAAATGTTTCAAGAACAAAATTACATGTAAGTATTTTAGTAATTGTAGTGAGGACAGTAACATTAGTAAATAGTGTAATATCCTTTAAAAGTATGTATTAAAGTGTTTGTAATAGCATAAATGTGGCAAAACTAATGTAGACATTAATACATGCATTTACATTGCTTCCAAAATATTTTTTCAGGCATGGTGGCTTCAGCACATCCCCCTATCTGTCACCCAAATAATGGGTGTATGACGCCCCTACAAGCACACTCAGTCAAATCTCGTCATACGCCATTTGGAATAGCATGTTCAAATCAACTCAATCACAATCTAGAACATATACTGAACCAAAATTATAAATGCAACATGCAGCAATTTCAAAGAGTTTACTGAGTTACAGTTAATATAAGGAAATCAGTCAATTTTAAATAAATTCATTAGGCCCTAATCTATGGATTTCACGTGACTGGGCAGGGGCACAGCCATGGGTGGGCCTGGGAGGGCAAAGGCCCACCCACAATCAGAATTTGTTTTCCCCACAAAAGAGCTTTATTACAGACAGAAATACACCTATGCACCCCCCCCCCCTCTCTGACGATCCCACAGGTGAAGAAGCCGGATGTGGAGGTCCTGGGCTGGCATGGTTACACGTGGTCTGCGGTTGTGGGGTGGTTTGGACGTACACGCTCCGTCAAAACATGAGACATCTGTGGCATTGTGTTGTGTGACAAAACTGCACATTTTAGAGTGGCCTTTTATTGTCCCCAGCGCAAGGTGCACCTGTGTAATGGTCATGCTGTTTAATCAGCTTCTTGATATGCCTAACCTGTCAGGTGGATGGATTATCTTGACAAAGGATAACATTCTCACTAACAGAAATGTAAACACTTTTGTGCACAACATTTGAGAGAGATACGTTTTTTGTGCATATGGACAATTTCTGGGATATTTTATTTCAGCTCATTACACACGGGACCAGCACTTTACATGTTGTGTTTATATTTTTGTTMATTGGAATTTGAAACTTGATTGATTGTGATACCCCTGCACATTAACTCGGTACCCCCTGTATATAGCCTCGGTATTGGAATTTTGTGTTACTTTTAATAAACGTTTTTACTTTAATTTATTTAGTAAATATTTTCTTAACTCTATTTCTTGAACTGCATTGTTAGTTAAGGGCTTGTTAGTAAGCATTTCACGGTAAGGTCTACACCTGCACATGTGACAAATGTGATTTGATTTGAATAAAAATATTTGAAAAGCCCCAATCTACACAAACCTATTCACGTTAACTGCTTTTTTGTTGTTGTCATGTTGAATATTGTTATTCACAGGGGTACAAAAGTGTTGCAAGTGTTGGTACCACCAGGTGGTGGTGTGCACCTCATAAATAAAATGCCCTGAGGAAACCAAACACTGAGGYCCAGCAGAGAGTCCCATCAACAGTATACAACTCCACTTGGATCAATTCACTTTTAATGACAAATACTTTTCATGTTTTTCAGGATCACWGACCAGCGGTTTGAGAAGGTGCCATATTTTGTCTTTGGGGACTTCAACTTCAGGTTGGATACAAGGCAGGTTATCGAGGTAAGCACATTGATGCATGTGTTGCGAACATATCAGTTAGTGTCTACACTATATGTGATTTGGCACATGCACCTTGACATGGATAGGTGTTGCTGATATCTCTCTGTGTGTGTGTGTGTGTGTGTGTGTGTGTGTGTGTGTGTGCACAGTTTTCTAGGGTTTGTGGGGGACAACAGCCATCACAGTTATCGCTCATTTTCACCCCTCCACTGTCGTTGGCCCAGCTGTCTTTGCCAACCAACCCTCCAAGTCCATTATGTTATCGTGCAGTCCCCCTTCACTTTCTCTCTCTCTTCCTTCCTCTCTCCCTCCCTTTCTCTTGGTGCAAATGACGCCACATTAGCGTCAGTGTAGTCATTCAGCAATCCTCATCAGGAGATTGGGGGGCTGTAGGATAACAAGCCATAAAGTTCCACACAGACAGTGGAGCTCCATGATAAGAGAGAGACTAGCCACTTGTGGGGCGAACCCTGCTCCCACCACACAATGGCACCTCAAATCAGTGGCTCTGTTCAAGTCGTGGGGATTGTTAATTTGGGAGAAGACCCTATGTCTCAAAAGGGAAGGGGAAGAGGAGTGGGGAGGAGGGGGTGGGCGGTTGTTGAATGGAGGGCTTTTGCTCAAATGATTCAGGAAATACTTCATCCTGTGAGGTAAAGTGAGAAGGGCCTTTTGAGCGGGGAGTGTAGTTTAACCATCGAAACACTAGGGGAGGAATTGAATAGAATACTTAATTGAACGCAGAGGTCACGTGCTATTCCTCGTAGGCAARCATTAAATGAGCATGTTGTTTCACRCTGCTGTGTTCAGCTGCTGGGTTGTTGCGTGTGTGACCATATGATGTTTTCTACTGTATCTTATCACATTGATATATTGCGTAGTCTAGTCTTTCGGCGGTACATTGAATTCCACAGCCGTATTTAGGGCACAATAGAGCTGCTGATCATGTGAGAATATTATGCTTTGGAGATAATAGTGATCGCATCACAAAACCAGGACAAAAATATTACCTGATTTGGGAGATGTTCATTCATAGAATGKCCCTTTGGAAAAAAGGATTGTTGACATTTGACATTTGTATCTAAACGCATAATTGATCATCAAAGTTGGCATATTTATAACATTTTGGCTAACCAAGGCCTCCTTTAARTCTCCATAATGTTTCATCTGTAAGTGCTACAAAGCAAGAATTGGTGTCAAATTAAGCTTTTTCCGCCTGCTCTGTAATATGAGTAGTATTTTGATTTCAATAATAAAAAATAAAAGTGTWAATTTTGGCACTTTTTTAAAATTTAGTCTATTCTTAGTAATTTTGACTACAATATCATTGCCTCAATCACATTTTTGTCATTTGAATAATGAGAGAGTAGTAGCAGAATAACCAGATGCTGCTGCAAAGTATTGGCAAATTAGTATGGGTTGCACCTCCATCACTCGGTCACGTCATTGCCATTGTTATCAACGTTCCACAGATGCCGCAGCCACATTGATGTCCAAAAGTAGAACGGGAGCTAATGACTGTTTCGCCCAGTGATGTAGTCGGGTCACTAAACCTCGAGTCCGAATCGCTGTCTCTTATACACATCTAGATGTGTATAAGAGACAGGAGTATGGGTTGCACCTCCATCACTCGGTCACGTCATTGCCATTGTTATCAACGTTCCACAGACGCCGCAGCCACATTGATGTCCAAAAGTAGAACGGGAGCTAATGACTGTTTCGCCCAGTGATGTAGTCGAGTTACTAAACTTCGAGATCGAATCGAGTCCCAAGTCCTCTGTGCTCGAGTCCCAAGTCCATGGTCGAGTCACCAGTCCCTATGGCTGAATTCCGAAGTCCCAGTGCTCGAGTCAATAAATTGTTTGCTATCCCTTTTCCTTACTTTCTGTGCCACAAAATGTTTGCATATAGGCTACTGGTTATATGTTACTAGAGCCACGTTCAGTTAAAAAAACGATCTTGAATGTTGGAGATAGAAATTCCATAAATAGAGCCGACGTTATTCATTATTCTACATGTCAAAGAGACATGTTTGTTCTACATAGCATATTTCTATCTTAATATTCCAAAACATTGCATCCTGCATCCAGGTTGTTAGCTGTAGCTGACTAATGAGGTAACATGACTGAACAAGGTGCAGCCTAAACAAATGGTTAACGGTCCGGTCCGATAGTASCCTAGTTTTAGAACGGCCCGCGWTATGCTTTATGAATATGAAATGCGTCCCACCAATGCACGATAGAAAGAGAAAAAAAATTTGCGGCAGTATTATAGATCATGTCTTTTGAACTAGAATCAAGCCGYTTTCTCTGAAGAAAAGAGGAAGACTTGGCTACGTWGGCTACAGAACMTGTATATGAAATGCAGTGGGAAAAGTGGGAGGGTTGAGCGAGACTACATTTCAAAGACAGCCTACTTTTCTATAGCCTACTCATGGGAGAGAAAAACATGTTTTCCTATTAGTCAATGCTGCTATTGTTTTTATTTTCACAAAGCAGCTTGTGTTTCTTAACCAGGTAAAGAAAGGGTAGCTAACTAGAAGGCTGGCAGTGACTGGTTAGCTAATGTGAAGCAACAGAGCTTTTCACATCGCCTGCGCGATGTGTATAATCGGAGGCGGAGCGGTGGCTGCCTGTCTGCCCACGCTCATCGCTTGCTCCCCCGCAGCTCACCAGCTCATTGCTAGCTGCCCCACAGCTCATCAGAATACTGTATGTAGGCTGTGTTAGCCTAGTGTGACTCATCCTTCACACTGCTGAATTGAACTACGCTGCGAATCTGTGCTGCTAATATTAATTGTGTTTATCAATCTTTCCAAAAACTCTTGTCCAGTCCACTTAGTCAGATTTTAGTCACAGGGAAAATGTTGTCTCGTTTTAGTAAACTGAAATGAAAAATCTATTTTTTTCTGTCTATTTAGACAGTTATAGTCTCTTCAATTTGCCACTGGAAAATAGGTGTTTGACTAATATTTTAGTCACTATTTTTGTCTGCACTAATTTACGAATATTGAATAATATAAATAGGAATATAAAAAAATCTCAGATTTAGATTTGGCAATTTTCTATATATTGTTTAACATAATATACTCTACGGGCATATCAAAGTTCCAGCGTGGGATCTCTGCTAGTTTTAAAGTTATGGCCCATTTTATACAGAAMAATTGGTATAGTAGGCAATGTAACAAATCACAGCTCTCCTGTAGCATTGCACATCCTGCAMATTACCAACAGAGGGTGACCATTTTGAATCCATTTTCACATTCACTCAGTAATGCTTGCAAATTTGATCATAACTCTAAAAGTAGCAAAGATGCCACTGGAACTTGTATATCCGCGTGGAGTATATTATGTTAAACAATATATGGAAACATTTGCCAAATCAAACATTTCGTTTTTTCTATATTCATACATTTATGTAAAAATAATCATATTTGAAATCAAAATACTACTCATTACAGAGCAAGTGGTGAAATGTAATATTTTGTAGCACCTACAAATGAAACATGGAGTCTTAAAGGAGGCCTGGGTRAGGCCAAAATGTCATAAATATGCCAACTTTCATCAATTATTTCCCAATTATGCTTCAACATACTTATGTCACATACACTGAGTATTACAAACATTAGGAACACCTTCCTAATATTGAGTTGCACTAAAATCATCAGGACATGGAATCTACAAGGTRTCGAAAGCATTCCACAGGGATTCTGGTCCATGTTGACTCAAGTTGGCTGGATGTCCTTTGGGTGGTGGACCATTTTTGATACACACGGGAAACTGTTGAGCGTGTGAAACCCAGCACCATTGCAGTTCTTGACACAAGCCAGTGCTCCTGGCGCCTACTATCATACCCCGTTCAAAGGCACTTAAATCTGTTGTCTTGCTGATTCAGCCTCTGAATGGCACACATACACCATCCATGTCTCAATTGTCTCAAGGCTTARAAATCMTTCYTTAACCTGTCTCCTYCCCTTCATCTACACTGATTGAAGTGGATTTAACAAGTGACATCAATAAGGGATCATAGCTTTSACCTGGATTCACCTKGTCAGTCTGTCATGGAAAGAGCAGGTGTTCTTAATGTTTTGGATACTCATTGTATATGCCAACAATCCTCCTTCCAAAGGACCATTCTATGGATTCAATTTTGTGAAAATCCACAAAATCATGGTATTTTTTTTTGTCCTGGTTTCGTGAGGAATCACTCAATACAGTAAGCTAAGGTCCCAAGTACACAGCAGCCACAGCCTAAGAGGGTAGAGCATATGCCGGAAGAATAATCAGAGAACATTGAGACCATTTTGAATCAAAGACACTCGCCCCAACATCTAGGTTACCTCGATTGAGGAATATGAAGTGGTTAGCATGACTGTGATCATTATATACAAACATATCATATGGTGGCCATTAGTTTCATATTCCAGCTACCGCTGAGACATTGGGTTATTATGACTATAGAAAATCCAAATTGTGCTAGATTAGAGAGAAATAATGTAGAACAAAAAGTAAATCCTGGTATAATGCTGCCAAAGTGTTTAATAWTACAACGTTTCTAACCCAAACTGGGTGATCATAGAAATATAACCGTCAGAAAGAATATCATCCCAGTACGTCACCATATTTATCCCCCGTGACTAATCTAGATCAGACACCCCCTCCTTCCTCCTCCCCCCTTTGCTCTGTGGTAGGTAAGTAGTCACCCTCTCTGTGTCTCTGCCACTGAAATGCTGTTTAAGTGTACTAGGGGTCATGACCCCTTTTCCAGGGATGTGTAAGGCTAGCACCGGTTTGTGTCCGTCTCTGCCTCCTCCCCTCCGCCCAACTCCTTTCTCATGCACCTTCAATATCCCCACCACACACACACACACACACACACACACACACACACACACACACACACACACACACACACACACACACAGTGTTCCTGATTGATTTTCCCTGCGTGAAGGGGTGGTGCCGCCACAGGGGGTGGGGCTCTTCAGTCCAGAGAGTACCTCAGGAAGTCAGATCTGTGGGCCATGAAGCCCCTTCTACCACCGCTCTATTCTCACACACAAACACACACTTTCTCTCCTCTCACACACACCCCTCTCCTTCCCTTTACTCCTTCCAAAGAGGTCCTCATACTCACCCTTTAACGGGACTACACCAAAAGGCTGATGACATCATCCAAGGGGCTCGGCCCGTTAGAGGCAGCATTCTACTCATATAAAACCGTCCAGCGCAGAGCTCACCAGTCTGATTTAATGGTGACCTGTACTGTATGTGGTTGTGGAGGGATGCTGTGATGTCACCAGTAAACATATGATTGTAGCCTTCWTGTGGCTCTCTAACTCCCAGCCAGGAGATATGTCAACCCTGTAATGACAATTAATGTCAGCTGGACAATTAGTGCACATTGGAACGATGCTTTCATTTAGATTGGACCTGGTGGATCAATTGGGCCTGCTTATCTGGAGATTGATTCAGATGGCGGGCTACTCTCTCTGTTTCTCTCGCTCTGTAACACACATTAGGCACAATTACCTCTCCACTTCTTTAATGCAGAAAGGTAAGAACTGTCCCATATTATATGTGGGCAAAAACAAGGAGCATTTAATACATGTATTTCTCTAGTTGCTTGAACACTACAGCTACACTTTTTCTCTCTGAGTGTCATCATGGACACCCACTGCAATGCAAATAGCCACCAGCCCCTCCCCTTAACCCATCATGCCCTGTGGATCCATGTGTGGTGGTCTACACACTTGGCCCAATGTCCTATGCCCCATTGTCCCAGGGTTGGACATAGGTGGCGGATTCCTGGCATGCTTGTGCTGCAGGATCAGTAACCAGAGGCTGTGGCCAGCCCCCCTCCCAACTGGGCTCCCCGTTAATTGTGTCCGACAGAGGGAATTGGCTTCAATTGACCCTCATTCACTGGGCCTTTCACCAGGGGACAAAGGACACAGCCAAGTGGAGACTAATGCTGGGGTTGAGCTCCCTGGAGGTGGTCTTCCCAGTGTCATGGACCAGTCCCCGGTCCCTTTTTCCTGCTCTGACTGTATCATCAGGACAGGAGAGGTGAGCCCAGCCAGAGAGAAGTGCAAGTGGAGGAGTGAGGCTGCCCAAGCACTCGATGGGTGGATAGGGCATTGGGACAGTGCAGAAGGGAACCAGTGTATTCTGTTGATTGGAATGGTTCACTTGTACCTGTTTACCTGATTTGGGGAAATACCTMAACTTACTATGATGTGCATGTCAGAAAGTTGTATGTGTGAGAGAAGGCATTAGGAGCTGATTAACCACCTGTGTGTGCTGAGACGGCCCGGACCGAGACTGAAGAAGAGGTGCATGATGGGACATCCCGGAACCCCAGGGACCAGTGGCAGTGAATCACAGAGGCTCAGTGACAGCCCCAGGGCTCCGTGCCTGGACTCTCAGTATATTTAAAATGTATCCTAATTAAACTTAATAGAATGTAMATTTAATATCTGCAGAAATTGTGCTCTCCTGGCCGGTCGCTCCAATTTAAGGATTGATGGAGGCCAGCGGGGAGGTTAATTGCTGACTTGATCTACTGTCCCCGTGACATAGCTTGTGCCTGTTTTAATTGGAGTTTATCTGGCCGCTACATGGGCAGATTTCATTAGGCTAGCGGCCTCTCACCGCACCGCACCACGCCACCACTCCCTGYGTGAGGGAGATCCAAGTTGGAGGACGTGTGGATGTGTTCGATAGCGCCTCCTTTCTGTGGTTAGTGGAAAGAGCAGGTGGATGGCAGGGGCTGGCCCAGGCATCAATCTTCCTCCCTTTGTCCTGGGCCTTTCTCTACTTGAGCAGCATGAAATTAAAGGTGGAGCCGTTGACTAGGACCCACTCCAAATGAATACTGTAAAATACTCATTAATGACAAGCAGGGTAATACATGTTTCATTTTGCACCCTTTGTCGAAGTGCTTTACTGCATATGGTCCATGCCAGGGAAAGGTGTRACGGGGGTGTGTGTGATTGTATGCGTGATACTGTTTTTAAAGCCGTATTCTAAACACTGGCCTGAGTGGTAGAGGTCTTCACAAATCCACCTGTACCCGAATACCGGAGACMCAATCCGGGACCCGAGTGGATCCAGAATTCTAAATAATTCCACGGGTCTGGGTCRGATCTGATATAATTGTCACGGGTCTCGGGTATGTGTAATTTTAACTGACTTGTCCGGAAGGACCCATATAGATCCAAACGCGACTGCTGCAGTAGAGAAAGAGAGATTGTATAATTTATGCTGCCGCTCTTAGCTTTTCATGAGAGTGGCGCGTATARCTTGTTGTTGTTGGCCAATCAATCATAAGTCATCAAAGTGGCAATAGTCTACCATCACAGAGCCTCCGTGTGGGGCAAAAGTTAGGAGATATCTAACCAATGGAAGATGGAATTCAATTATGGAATTAAAAGTTAAAGGAGAAGGATAGGCTACAACGACCGAGAACCAACAAGTAGGCTGCTACTTTATATTCTGAATGAAGTTGTTATTTGWAASTGTAGGACGAGAAAGCGMATGCAGCCTCAATTAGCCTAGCTAGCTTTCCTCGATTTGATGCCGTCAAGAAAGGTACAGGTACTATGTAATCATGTTGAATAATAAATAACCTAGCTATGGAAACTATTAGTCTACTATAGCGCGAGTCGGCTTGTTTGGTTCTAGTCTCTCCCTCCCTCCTTGTTCCCTGTGTCACTCGCTCACACTCACAGTATTGTACACACACAGCAGGGCCCCTACTAGAGCGTCACCTCTATCTACCTCCTCTCCCTCACACTTTATCAGCCGGTTAATAAAGTAGCTTAAAAATGGACTTTTCTGCAGCTTCATTCACTCTGATTGGACTGGGTCTGGATCCAACCAGGTCTATACAGAACGGGTCTAGTTGTCCTCAGGTCCGTTTGGAACGGGTCTCTATATTGTAAAAATAAATGTATGCRTATCTGGTCCGGATGGGAAAGCCCCAGGTCCATTTTGAAACGTGTCCAACTTTTTGGAACCGTAAAGGCTTCTACTGTGTGGATGTTTGTGTGAGTCTGTGCGTGTGTGGACATACATGGGTGTGTATGTGCTTGCATGTGTTCTTCCATGTCTGTAATAATGTATTTATCCCGTAATAATGTGAAACATATACAAGCACTCCTCAAATAGGCTGGAAAGAGTCATTTAGGGTTGTTGATGCCTATTGTCTTGGTTTGTGAACCTGTTTCTGGGTAAATCATTTTCACTGCCTTTTCCCTTTCTGCCCCAGCCTTTGATTAGCATGTGTGCTAAGGTGGGCCCTTCCATTAATCAAAACAGAGGCAGTGTAATTAAGTGTACACTACATTAGTCAGGCTAATTAATTTTGGGGGCCATCCATCCATTAGCCAGTGGGCTAGCACTGATTGGGCCTCTGTTCTGGGGGAACCTAGACACCAGGGACTGTGAGGACTGTGACCCTCCTTGGCTGCTGTCACACACACATACACACACATAAACACACACGCGGCTGCCTACTACTCCCCGATACCACAGCAGGAGCACCCTACTTAATCAGATTAAACCAAATATCTGTCATACACACAACATTGTGATACAATGACAATCTTATTTTATCTCTGAGGACAATCTTGTTGTTTCAATAGGGGGAAAAAACATATCTATGACAATGAGGCCAGCAGTATGCCAAAGATAGTGTAGATGAACATGATGATAAATGAACTAACTTATATGTGAGGTCATCATGATACGGCGTCACCTTGTCACTGAATTATGTTTAGTTTTATCCACATAGCYTCAGACAAAGATGTTTCCGATATGAAGATAAATCGTCATGAGCTGGGTAATTCATCACAATGAGGCCCCATTATGAGAGATAACCTGTCTGGATAGAGGGAGACTATTCCCCTTGGGACAAAAGAGCCTGTTTTCTCCTCTCCTTTTTTCCTCTATTTGCTTGCCATGCTAATGAAAAGAGAGACAGAGAGATGGAGACACAGAGATGGAGACACAGAGAGAAAGAGGGAGTTCAGCAACGAGGGCGTAACGCGAGCGATGTCGCTTTGATCAGGACGCTGTTCCACAATTAAAACGCTCTGCAAATGAAGAACAAGCAGTGGCTTCTGTTGGTCCTCCTCATCAACAACAGCCTCCTCATCAACAAGAGCTGCAGCCATTGTGTTACTGGCCGTAGCGGCTGGCAGCTGGGCCCACCATTCCAGGGGTAGATCACATGGTGTGACAGGGTGTGAGGACAGCGCCTGGCACCAGTGGTCACCCACCGCCCCCCTCAGACCATGGCGTTGTGGCCTCTCGKGTCCAGGGTTGGCCTGAGCCGTAGCCCCATTGATCCCCTTAGTCAATGATCCCACACCTGCTGTGGGCCATTGGGCCACTGGGGAGGACACTCCTACTGGTCACTCTGGCCACCTCACCTTCTTAGTCTCTATAGTGAGGCTTTAGATCTCTCATTCATGTCCTCATACTTCTCTCTCATTTACTTTTTCTCTCATCCTAATTTTCTTTCAGCTGACTCACTCACTCACTCACTCACTTTTACTCTGCTTTCTCTCCCTCTCGCCTGTCACCCTCCCTGCCTTCACTCTCCCTCCCATTCTCCCTCCCCCTCCATCTCCCTCTCTCTTTCTGAATGCAGGAGGTTTTTGTCCTCACTTTTTTCTTCTTTTTTCTTCCATCCTACTGTCCTTTCTCCTGAAAAGGCCACCAACTTTCTAGAGCACTGATCATTCGTCTTTAACGCTCAGGAAAGGGATTTTCACTTTTTTTCATAGGGGAGAAGAAAAGGATCAAGCCAGTTTGTCTAGCGGTGGGGGCTCTATTCTTACTGAAAGGTCTGGTGTTAAATTGGGTCAGGAAGGGCAGAATATGCCGCAAAGGAAATATGAGGATATTAGCTAAAAGCACATGGCCAGGCAGACAGACAAGCATGTTCTAATACAGGCCTTGTCATATGAGCTCAGAGCTGCTTGCCTTCCACGTGTACTGTATGYRTGTGTGTGTGTGTGTGTGTGTRCTGGTGGGTGGCTAGGATGTGTGCATGCGTGCGGGGCGATATTAGGCTGTCTGAGCGTACATGGTTGTAGACAAGACAAGCATTATGATGCAACAAAGGTGTTGTAGAAATATAAGAGGATGTGTTTCACAGCTGACAGTGAGAAGTGTTGGTGGAAAGCTCCACGTATTTGTGTTGATGCTTCATACACTCGTGGTCTTATTTACTAGGCTGGACTCACCCCACATTTGCAGTTCTGGAGTAATTGTGTTTGTCCATGAACTTTGAATGCCTCCATGGGCAARATCTGGAATCCACAGTGTGGTTTTCTCCATCCCTTTAAATTATCAGTCACCATATGCAGAAAAGTACCTCATACCTACTGTAAAATATGGTGGTGGATCTTTCATGCGATGAGGCTATTTGGCTTCCACTGGTCCTGGGAACCTTGTTAAGGTCAACGGCATCATGAATTTTACCCAGTACCAGGATATTTTAGCCAAAAACCTGGTTGCCTCTGCCAGGAGGCTGAAACTTGGCTGCAACTGGATCTTCAATCAAGACAATAACCCAAAGGACACATCAAAATCCACAAAGAAACCGTTAATGGACCACAAAATCAACATTTTGCAATGGCCATTTCAGTCTCCGGACTTGAACCCCATTGAAAACATGTGGTTTGAATTGAAGAGGGCAGTCCATAAGCGCATGATGAATGATATCAAGGATATGGAAAGATTATGTGTGGATGAATGGTCTAGAAACCCTTCCAATAAATTCTCCATTCTCATAAAACATTTTTGAAAAAGGCTCAGTGCCATTATCCAAGCAAGAAGAGGATTGAAAACAGGGGTGCCAATCATTTTGACACCTGACTTTTTGAGAGAAAAAAGTATTACTTGTTAAACAAAATATATTTCGCTGAGCAATTGAATTAGTATATATTTTTTTGCATACAATATAGCTCAGTATTTGTGTTATTTATTTTAGACCAAATTTTTTGCTCATCTTTGTCAAGGGTGCCAATAATTTCAGAGATTATGTTTGTCTTATCTCGCAATTCACTAGATTGTCCTCCTTGCCTCTATCTTGKTCAAAATGGAGCCCATCCATGCAGCCTTTGAAAACGCCAGGGATGAACAACTGGCCAATAGTGACTTTTTGATTTAGTTCCAAATGAAATGTGGCATAAACTGTAGAGGATAAGGGTGTCTTTGTGCCTGGTGCATAGTGCCCTGCTTGTATGATGTCAGTCTATTTTTGACTAATGCAGTGCTGGGCTTTTGCGAGCTGAGCACAATAATAGTTTTTTCCTTTCGGTCGGGTGGGGTGCCAACCAGGTCCCAGGACACTGCATGTTGTTTCAGGTGTTATGTAAAGGTTTATTTTATACTCGGTGCCTTCGGAAAGTATTCAKATTCCTTCTTCCACATTTTCTTACGTTACAGCCTTATTATAAAATGTATTAAATAAAATACATTCTTTAGCAATCTACCCCATAATGACAAAGCAGAAACAGGTTTTTAGAAATGATTACAAATGTATTAAATATAAAAAAACATAAATAACTTCTTTACATTGATTATACTTGAGATGTTTCTACAACTTGATTGGGGTCCACCTGTGGTAAATTCAATTGATTGGACATAGATTTAGAAAGGCACACACCTGTCTAAGGTCCAACAGTTGACAGTGCATGTCAGAGGAAACCAAGCCATGAGGTCGAAGGAATTGTCCGTAGAGCTCCGAGACAGGATCGTGTCGAGGCACAGATCTGGGAAAGGGTACCAAAAATGTCTGCAGCATTGAAGGTCCCCAAGAACACAGTGGCCTCCATCATTGTTAAATGGAAGAAGTTTGGAACCACCAAGACTCTTCCTAGAGCTGGCAGCCCCGGCAAACAACTTGAGCAATCGGGGGAGAAGGGCCTTGGTCAAGGAGGTGACAAGAACCTGAAGGTCACTCTGACAGACTCTAGAGTCTCCTCTGTGGAGATGGAGAACCTTCCAGAAGGACAAGCATCTCTGCAGCACTTCATCAATCAGGCCTTTATGTAGAGTGGCCTTACGGAAGGCGACACTCCATTAAAAGGCACATGACAGCCCGCTTGGAGTTTGCCACAAGGCACCTAAACACTCTCGCGACTTGAGAAACAAGATTCTCTGGTCCGATGAAACCAACTCTTTGGCCTGAATTCCAAGCTTCACGTCTGGAGTAAACCTGGCACCATCCCTACGGTGAAGCATGGTGTGACAGCATCATGCTGTGGGATGTTTATCAGCGGCAGGGACTGGGAGTCTAGTCAGGATCGAGGCAAAGATGAACAGAGCAAAGTACAGAGAGATCCTTGATGAAAACCTGCTGCAGAACGCTCAGGACCTCAGACTGGGTGAAGGTTCACCTTCCAACAGGGCAACAACCCTAGGCAAACAGCCAAGACAACGCAGAACTGGCTCGGGACAAGTCTCTGAATGTCCTTGAGTGGCCACCAGAGCCGGACTAACCCGTTCTAACATCTCTGGAGAGACCTGAAATAGCTGTGAGGCACGCTCCCCATCCAACCTGACAGAGCTTGAGAGGATCTGAGAAAGAATGGGAGAAACTCCCCAAATACAGGTGTGCCAGCTTAAGCTCATACCCAAGAAGACTCGAGGATGTAATCGCTGCCAAAGGTGCTTTAACAAAGTACTGAGTAAAGGGTTTGAATACTTTTGTAAATCTGATAAAAAAAATAAAAAATGTAATTTGTAATAAATTAGCAAACAACTCTTAACCTGTTTTTGCTTTGCATTATGGGGTATTGTGTGTAGATTCATGAAGGGGAAAAAAACGATTGAATCAATTTTAGAAGAAGGCTGTAACGGAACAATGTGGAATAAGTCAAGAGGTCTGAATACTTTTCGAAGGCTGTGTGTGTGTGGTGTGTGTGGTGTGTGTGTGTGTGTGTGTGTGTGTGTGTGTGTGTGTGGTGTGTGTGTGTGTGTGTGTGTGTGTGTGTGTGTGTGTGTGTGTGTGTGTGTGTGTGTGTGTGTGTGGTGTGTGTGTGGTATATTACACATACAGTTGAAGTCGGAAGTAGGTTGGAAGTAGGTTACACTTAGGTTGGAGTCATTAAAACTTGTTTTTCAACCACTCCACAAATTTCTTGTTAACAAACTACAGTTTTGGCAAGACGGTTAGGTGCATGACACAAGTAATTTTTCCAACAATTGTTTTACAGACAGATTATTTCACTTGTAATTCACTGTATCACAATTCCAGTTGGTTAGATGTTTACCAACACTAAGTTGACTGTGCTTTAAACAGCTTGGAGAATTCCAGAAATTATATCATGGCTGTAGAAGCTTCTGATAGTCTAATTGACATAATTTGAGTAAATTTGAGGTGTACCAGTGGATGTTTTTCAAGGCCTACCTTCAAACACAGTCCCTCTGCTTGACATCATGGAAAATCAAAAGAAATACAGAAAAAATTGTAGACCTCCACAAGCCTGGTTCATCCTTGGGAGCATTTCAAACGCCTGAAGGTACCACGTTCATCTGTACTAACAAAGTATACAAGTATAAAACAACATGGGACCACGCAGCCGTCATACCGCTCAGAAAGGAGACGCGTTCTGTCTCCTAGAGATGAACGACTTTGGTGCGAAAAGTGCAAATCAATCCCAGAACAACAGCAAAGGACCTTGTGAAGATGCTGGAGGAAACAGGTACAAAAGTATCTATATCCACAGTAAAACAAGTCCTATATCGACATAACCTGAAAGGCCGCTTAGCAAGGAAGAAGCCACTGCTCCAAAACCGCCATAAAAAAGCCGAACTACGGTTTGCTACTGCACATGGGACAAAGTTGCACTTTTTGGAGAAATGTCCTCTGGTCTGATGAAACAAAAATAGAACTGTTTGGCCATAATGAACATCGTTATGTTTGGAGGAAAAGGGGGAGGCTTGCAAGCCGAAGAACACCATCCCAACCGTGACGCACGGGGGTGGCAGTATCCTGTTGTGGGAGTGCTTTGCTGCAGGAGGGACTTGTGCACTTCACAAAATAGATGGCATGATGAGGGAGGAAAATTATGTGGATATATTGAAGCAACATCTCAAGACATCAGTCAGGAAGTTAAAGCTTGTCGCAAATGGGTCTTCCAAACGGACAATGACCCAAGCATACTTCCAAAGTTGTGGCAAAATGGCTTAAGGACAACAAAGTCAAGTTGTTGGATGGCCATCACAAAGCCCTGACCTCAATCCTATAGAAAATTTGTGGGCAGAACTGAAAAAGGTTGCGAGCAAGGGGGCCTACAAACCTGACTCAGTTTTTAAACCAGCTCTGTCAGGAGGAATGGGCCAAAATTCACCCAACTTATTGTGGGAAGCTTGTGGAAGGCTACCTGAAATGTTTGACCCAAGTTAAACAATTTAAAGGCAATGCTACAAAATACTAATTTAGTGTATGTAAACGTCTGACCCACTGGGAATATGATGAAAGAAATAAAAGCTGAAATAAATCATTCTGACATTTCACATTCTTGAAATATAGTGGTGATCCTAACTGACCTAAGACAGGGAATATTTACTAGGATTAAATGTCAGGAATAGTGAAAAACGGAGTTTAAATGTATTTGGCTGAGGTGTATGTAAACTTCCGACTTCAACTGTATACACGCACGCACACACACACTATGGTGGCCTGTTGATAGGGACAACCCTTTCCATTTTCTCCACCCTATGATTGAGTTTACATGATGTTATGTCCCCTCTGTGAAATTGCTCCAGGTCATCTGTTCCAGCTCAAAAGAAGTCAACCTTAATTTGAGAGTTAACTTTGTTAAAATGTATAAAGTTATATTTGATAACAAGCAAATCAAACTTTTATGGGCAGTTTCTCGGAAGCAAAACTTATGAATTACATACCGACATCTAGAATAGATCTCCAATTAAAAGTTAATTCCGTTTGAACTGACAATGTAAAGAATGCAATATCCATCGGAAGGTGATGGAGAGATCTCCTGATTTAAATCTTATTCATGGGGTTGGATAGAATGCACATACTGTCAGAGGACCTCTATGTAACACAGTTGTAAACCCAGCRTTGGCACCCAGGGCTTTTAAACAACTCTGCTCGGTGACATTAAAAGTCGCTCTGCTCTTTTCACAGCCCATCATATTTAAAAGGGCACCATTAAGTGGCACAGTGAGAATTCATGGGCCTCTTTCTACAATTCCCCCGTGATTTATCTTTGACGGCCATATTGGCCAGGCTCTTTGAGGAGGGGTTCATCGTTTTGTCTTATGTCCCATTTACGTTAGTAAAACAGGTCCAGTGAGATCACTCTTCAACATCAGGTTTGCAACTCTGTTCACACTATCTTTGGATGTGGTATGTTCAAAGCCACATTCCTGCTTCATGTGCGAGTGCATCTTATTAGCATACCGTAAATACATTATATACAGTGCCTTCGGAAAGTATTCAGACMTCTTTACTTTTTCCACATTTTGTTACATTACAGCCATATTCTAAATACAATTCTTTTTTTTCCCACTCATCAATCTACACACAATACCCCATAATGACAAAGAAAAAACAGTTTTTTAGATGTGTTTGCTAATCTATAAAAATAAAAAAATGATTTCACATTTACATAATTATTCAGACCCTTTACTCAGTACTTTGTTGAAGCACCTTTGGCAGTGATTACAGCATCRAGTCTTCTTGGGTATGACGCTACAAGCTTGGCACATCTGTATTTTTGGAGTTTCTCCCATTCTTCTCTGCAGTTCCTTTCAAACTCTGTCAGGTTAGATGGGGAGCGTTGCTGCACAGCTATTTTCAGGYCTCTCCAGAGATGTTCGWTCGGKTTCAAGTCCGGGCTCTGGCTGGGCCACACAAGGACATTCAGAGACTTGTCCCGAAGCCACTCCTTTGTTGTCTTGGCTGTGTACTTAGGGTTGTTGTCCTGTTGGAAGGTGAACCTTCACCCCAGTCTGAGGTCCAATGTGCTCTGGAGTAGGTTTTCATCAAGGATCTCTCTGTACTTTGCTTCCGATCATMTTTTCCTCGATCCTGACTAGTCTCACAGTCCCTGCCGCTGAAAAACATCCCCACAGCATGATGCTGCCACCACCATGCTTCATCGTAGGGATGGTGCCAGGTTTMCTCCAGATGTGACGCTTGGCATTCAGGTCAAAGAGTTCAATCTTGTTTCTCATGGTCCGAGAGTCTTTAGGTGCCTTGTGGCAAACTCTCAAGCAGGCTATCATGTGCCTTTTACTGAAGAGTCACTTCCGTCTGGCCACTACCATAAATGCCTGATTGGTGGAGTGCTGCAGAGATGGTTGTCCTTCTGGAAGGTTCTCCCATCTCCTACCTGACTAAATGCATGGTGCCAACTGTACTTGAGAACTTGACTGGCCTGTACAGAGCCCTGACCTCTACTCCATCGAACACCTTTGGGATGAATTGGAACGCCGACTGCGAGTCAGGCCTAATCGCCCATTATCAGTGCCCGACCTCACTAATACTCTTGTGGCTAAATGGAAGCAAGTCCCTGCAGCAATGTTCCAACATCTACTGGAAAGCCTTCCCAGAAGAGTGGAGGCTGTTATAGCAGCGAAGGTGGGACCAACTCCATATTAATGCCCATGATTTTGGATTGAGATGTTTGATGAGCAGTTGTCCACATACTTTTGGCCATTCTACCATAGTATAAAGACAAATAAGGATAGCAATTCAAACTATACAGCAGTTTCTCATCTTAACTATATTGCACATAGTGTTGCAAACTTGATTCACAAATGTGTGTACGTTTTTCAATTTCATTTTCAATTTGGCTTAACAGAGCAAAGGTCGTGAGGGAAACATCTCTTAAAGAGAGATTTGAATCTAGATCCATCTCTTTACACGACACGTATCTCTCCTGGACCTAGTTTGTTTCGTCAAAGTAGTGTTAAGAGGCCTTGATGCCCAAAACAATGCATTTCAGGCCCATTTTCCTACAAGGCTTTCCTTTCAGGGGGCCGAGAGGGGCTAAGAGGCACTGGGCTGTCCTAACATCTGTTTGTGTCCAGATCCAGGCGGGCCCGGAGCACAGCGCGGCTCGGCGGCCCCCTTCTCCTCTACCCGGGGGTCTTTGTTCCCCGATTTCATGCTATCAGAGAAGCAGCATGTTTTCTTGCGCAGAGCTGTCAGAGGCATAAAGGGACCCCGAGTGGGGTCACATCTAGAGGGATGGGCATGAAAAATTTGTAAAATGTATCACAAAGCCCACCCACAAGATGGTTGCCTAGCGCGTTGTGAGGAGGCAGGGCTGCTCTGTATACATTTCTTTCCCCCTTCTCTGTGCTAGATTACACCACAGGGCTCCCCTCTTGCCCTGCCAGAGAAGACACATCATTTAGATGAAATGGTGCAAACAAATTAAAGGGTGGCGCTAGCTTCCAAATGAATCATTGTTCTTTGTCTCCGGGGAGGCATTGTGCCGGGGTCCTCTTCAACACTGTACAGATAGAAGGCCACCAGCCTGCCTGAGAAAAACACCCAATATTATGCAACTTAAGCCTTGAAAAGATTGAATACAGTATTATAAGCTCTCAAGTTCCTTTACTGTTGGGCAGGTCCCATTTACTTTCCTGCCCATATGACTTAGTACCTACTTGGACAAACCCTGGGCCCTAGTTATAATCCTGTATTAAGGTTTACTTATAGCCTAATAATAAGGACTTCCTGGTCAGGAAAGTCTCTTGGCCATTCTTATGTGCATTTAATGTGTTTGTTTGTTTRACTCATCCTTCATGCTGAGGCAACAGAAGCTCCATCAGATAGCAATTATTTGGGAGTATTTCAGCAGTTGAAGCCTTGGGTAGTGTTCATTATGACATGCAATGCAAGACATTTTAAAAGTTTTCCATTAGTGCCGGCTGTCAGCTAATAAACCRGTTCTACTGTACACTCATTTTCAGCTGGCTACATTTTCAGCATTKTATTAACTAGGCTACTTTTAATTTAAAAGTTCAAATTTGCTAGTCCGTTGAGCCCTCTCCCGCTAGAATACAATATGCATCTTCTAGCGAACTATTGATAGGATAGGCAGGCGCCTGTCAGTCACAAAGCGAGCTATGACAGGGAAWCGCAGCAGAGAGGAAGGGGCGAAGCGAGAGGTTTCACTCTCGCCAAAATGTGTCAAAAATAAGTCCAATGCTTTTCTATGGGCTTATTTTAGACCTAAGCTTGTCGCCTGCCTTCCCGCCTTTGGGACAWCAACTCCCATTGTTAGGGCTGAGACGTGAGCATCTCCTCATTATAATAAGACCTCTGGTTGGCAGTCTAATGTCTTTATACTGAGAGGGAGAGAGAGCATGATGTTTGTGAATTTGCAGTCCCATGTAATGTAAGTAGTAACGATGAGTCGAACTCCAATAGCCTAATTATTGTTTTCTGACACATTTATTTATTTTGTGTGTTCACACTAGCCAGCCAATGTGAAGTCGTTGCGACATGTACGCAATTTACTGTGCGAGCCAGCCACGCGGAGTAATGGCGCAAGTAGGCTTAATTTACAACTGAACAGCAAGTGTTGACTAGTTTCTAAAAGATGTCGATCTCCTATATTCCTTTCCAGTGGCTATTTTAGCATGTAAGTCATGCCAGCAAAGCCACAACACAACACTAAACAATACATTAATTGCACTATAACGGTGACAAACGGTGCCCACAAACTGTTAGGGCCTGCACATAGCTGTCCCAACAGCAGAGTCCCAACAACAGTCCCAAAACCTTACCACTGCTACACCTGGCTATGAGCCGAGCCTTGTCTGGCAGCGAAATAGTTCATTCAGCCTCATTTACTGCCTTTTTAAAATGCATAGCTGATATGGCTTACTTGCTTAAACAAATGTGGTTTCTACTGACAATTGAGATTTACAAACTATGGCATAAGGGAACGATGAGCTGATTAAGACATTTATGAGTGAGCTAGGACGGACATAGTCAATATAACTTTGTTCAACACTTTTGAAATGTACAGCGATAGAATTCATAACATGGGCTGTTCTTACAGTATTCTCCGAGGTACAGAACCGTACGATAAATAAAGGGGGCATAAGCAATATTCAATTATGACATTTCTCTAAAAAAGRCTACAGGCTAAATGTGCACCACCAAGTCAGAACAGTAGGCTAAGTTATCAGGGGAAAAGGGAGCAAATTATTACTGTGAGGCACATGGGCTACTAACAGCTTACTACACAAATMAAATAMMATTTTATTGGTCACATACACATGGTTAGCAGATGTTATTGYGAGTGTAGCAAAATGTTTGTGCTTCTAATTCCGASCATGCAGTAATATCTAACAAGTMATCTAACAATTTCACAACAACTACCTTATACACACAAGTGTAAAGKAATGAATAAGAATATGTACATATAAATATATGGATGAGCATTGGCCGAACGGCATAGGCAAGATGCAGTAGATGGTATAGAGTAGAGTATATACATATGAGATGAGTAATGTAGGGTATGTAAACATTATGTAATGTGGCATTGTTTAAAGTGACTAGTGATACATTTATTACATCAAATGTTTTATTATTAAAGTGGCTAGAGATTTGAGTCAGTATGTTGGCAGCAGCCACTCAATGTTAGTGATGGCTGTTTAACAGTCTGATGGCCTTGAGATAGAAGCTGTTTTTCAGTCTCTCGGTCCCAGCTTTGATGCACCTGTACTGACCTCRCCTTCTGGATGATAGCGGGGTGAACAGGCAGTGGCTTGGGTGGTCATCCTTGATGATCTTTTTGGCCTTCCTGTGACATCGGGTGGTGTAGGTGTCGCAGATCCCAACCGTGACGCGGGAGACGAGGGATAGGGAAGTATCCTGAGTTTAGGTGAGGAAGTGTGGTAGACTGCTCAGGAGGTGACTTGGGTTGCATCCTTTCTCACTTAATAGTACAAGATGGCATGTAATTGAGTGTTGAGGAAAATTTTCATGTGGATTTTATAATTGACAAGCACAACATCTCAAGACATCAGTAAGGAAGTTAAAGCTTGGTCGGCAAATGGGTCTTCAAAGGACAATGACCCAAGTCATACTTCTGATACAAGTTGTGTGGTCATTAATATGGCTAAGGGAGGGGCAATTTAAAGATCAGGAGTTCGCTTGGAGTGGGATCATTGACACAAGCCTGGTATATTTTGGTGTTTCATTGTAGGCTAGAGCCTAATGCCTATATTGATTTTAAATTGGTGTGGCAAGAATGAAAAAAGTGATGTGCGAGACGAGGGAGGGTTCATAGCAAAACCTGATCAGTTACACCAGCTTGTATCAGCGAGGAAGGATGGGCAGACTTCTCACGCCACTAACTATATATGTCAGGGAAGCTGGTGGAAGGCATACCTTGGATCTAAGATTAGACCAGCAGTTATGATGTTAAATGGCCGTGCATACATAAATACTAAATTTAGTGTGTGGTGTATCAATCGTGACGCCATGGCTTGGAGACTTAAAATATGCGATGAAAGACAACATAATAAGTCCTTGGAATGTGGGTAAATCATAATCTCGAATTTAGTCGATCATTGTATTGACAATATCTTGATAGGTGTCCTTATATGGGACAGTAAGGTAAAGGGAATAATATTTATCTAGGATTATAATGATGTCAGGATAGTGAAAACGGAGTTTAAATTGTTCTCATGGTGAGGTTGTGTGGTACAACTTCCGTATTTTATGGAGCTCGTAACGAACAGCCGACACACATATGGATGGCTGTTGAATAGGGGACAACCCTTTCCATTTTCTCACACTCACTGATTGAGTTTAATGATGTTATGTCCCCTCTGTGAAATTGCTCCAGGTCATCTGTGTCACGTCAAAGAGTCAATTAATTTGAGAGTTAACTTTGTATGTTAAAGTGGTTTATAATGTTAGTAATTTGAATAAAGCAAATCACTACTTCTTATGGGCAGTTTTCGGAAGCAAAACTTAGGAATTACATACCGACATTTAGAATTGACATTCCAATTAAAAGTTAATTCCGTTTGAACTGACAATGTAAAGAATGCAATATCCATCGGAAGGTGATGGAGAGATCTCCTGATTAAATCTTATTCATGGGGTTGGATAGAATGCACCATACTGTCAGAGGACCTCTGATGTACACCAGTTGTAAACCCAGCTTGGCACCCAGGGCTTTTAAACAACTCTGCTCGGTGACATTTAAAAGTCGCTGGCTCTTTTCACAGCCCATCATATTTAAAGGGCACCTAGTGGCACAGTGAGAATTCATGGCCTCTTTCTACAATTCCCCGTGATTTATCTTTGACGGCCATATTGGCAGGCTCTTTGAGGAGGGGTTCATCGTTTTGTTTCGTTATTCCTTTACGTTAGTACAGGTCCATGTAGAGAGATCTCTCTCTCACATCAGGTTTGCAACTCTGTTTTTCACACTAGTTTGATGTGGTTGTTCAAAGCCACTCCTGCTTCATGTGCGAGTGCATCTTATTAGCATACGGTAAAAACATATATACAGGTGCTCGCGGAAAGTATTCAGACTCTTTACTTTTTCACATTTTGTTACATTACAGCCATATTCTAAATACAATTATTTTTCCCACTCGCTACACACATACCCATGAAGAAAAGAAAAAAGTTTTTTAGAGTGTTTCTATCTATTAAAAATAAAAATGATTTAATTTACATAATATTCAGACCCTTTTACTCAGTACTTTGTTGAAGCACCTTTGGCAGTGATTAAGCATCAAGTCTTCTGGGTATGACGCTAAAGCTTGGCACATCTGTATTTTTGGAGTTTATCCATTCTTCTCTCTGCCAGTTCCTTTCAAACTCTGTCAGGTTAGATGGGGAGCGTTGCTGCACAGGCTATTTTCAGGCTTCTCAGAGATGTTCGTCGGTTCAAGTCCGGGCTCTGGCTGGGCCACACAAGGACATTCAGAGACTTGTCCAAAGCCACTCCTGTTGTTGTCTTGGCTGTGTACTTAGGGTTGTTGTCCTGTTGGAAGGTGAACCTTTCACCCCAGTCTGTGAGGTCAATGTGCTCTGGAGTAGGTTTTCATCAAGGATTTCTCTGTACTTTGCTTCCGATTCATTTTTCGTCGATCCTGACTAGTCTCACAGTCCCTGCGCTGAAAAACATCCCCACAGCATGATGCTGCCACCACCATGCTTTCACTGTAGGGATGGGCCAGGTTTCTCCAGATGGACGCTTGGCAATTCAGGTCAATAGAGTTCAATCTTGTTTCTCATGGTCCGAGGTCCTTTAAAGGTGCCTTGTGGACAACTCTCAAGCAGGCTATCATGTGCCTTTTACTGAAGAGTCACTTCCGTTTGGCCCTACATAAATGCCTGATTGGTGGAGTTGCTGCAGGATGGTTGTCCTTCTGGAAGGTTCTCCCATCTCCTACCTGACTATAGGCATAGTGCCAACTGTACTTGAGACTTGGACTGGCCTGTACGGCTGACCTCTACTCCATCGAAACACCTTTGGGGATGAATTGGAAGCCGTGCGAGTCAGGCCTAATTCGCCCAGTTATCAGTGCCCGACCTCAACTAATACTCTTGTGGCAAATGGAAGCAAGTCTCTGCAGCATGTTCAACATCTATGGAAGAGCCTTCCCAGAGAGTGGAGGCTGTTATAGCAGCGAAGGTGGGACCAACTCCATATTAATGCCCATGATTTTGGATTGAGATGTTTGATGAGCAGATCTCGCCTCACATAACTTTTTGGCATTCAACCATAGTTAAATAACGAAACAAATAAGGATAGGCAATGCTTCTAACTAATCACAGCTATTCTATCTATAACATATATTGACACATAGGTGTTGCATAACTTCGAAAATGTGTGTACGTTTTTCAAATTTCATTTTCATTTGGCTTAACAGAGCAAAGGTCGTGAGGGAAACATCTCTTAAAAGAGAGATTTGAATTCTAGATCCATCTCTTTACAGACACGTATCTCTGCCTGGGACCTAGTTTGTTTCGTAAAGTAGTGTTAAGGGCCTTGATGCCCAAAACAATGCATTTCAGGCCTTTTCCTACAAGGCTTTCCTTTCAGGGGGCCGAGGGGGCTAAGAGGCACTGGGCTGTCTAACATCTGTTTTGTGTCCAGATCCAGGCGGGCCCGGAGCACAGCGCGGCTCGGCCGGCCCCTTCTCCTCTACCCGGGGGTCTTTGTTCCCGATTTCATGCTATCAGAGAAGCAGCATGTTTTTCTGCCGAGGCTGTCAGAGGCATAAAGGGACCGAGTGGGTCACATCTAGAGGATGGCATGAAAAATTTGTAAAATGTATCACAAAGCCCACCCACAAGATGGTTGCCTAGCGCGTTGTGAGGAGGCAGGGCTGCTCTGTATACATTTCTTTCCCCTTCTCTGTGCTAGATTACACCACAGGCGTCCCCTCTTGCCCTGCCAGAGAAGACACATCATTTTAGATGAAATGGTGCAAACAACTTAAAGGGTGGCGCTAGCTTCCAAATGAATCATTGTTCTTTGTCTCCGGGGAGGCATTGTGCCGGGGTCTCTTCAACACTGTACAGATAGAAGGCCACCAGCCTGCCTGAGAAAAACACCCAATAATTCTGCAACTTAAGCCTTGAAAAGATTGAATACAGTATTATAAGCTCTCAAGTTCCTTTACTGTTGGGCAGGTCCATTTACTTTCCTCATATGACTTAGTACCTACTTGGACAAACCTGGGCCTAGTTATAATCCTGTATTAAGGTTTCTTATAGCTAAAATAAGGACTTCCTGTCAGAAAGTCTCTGCGGCATTCTTATGTGCATTTAATGTGTTTGTTTGTTTACTCATCCTTCATGCTGAGGCAACAGAAGCTCCATCAGATAGCAATTATTTGGGAGTATTTCAGCAGTTTGAAGCTTGCGTAGTGTTCCATTATGACTAGTGCAAAATGGAAGAATTTTTGAAAAGTATTTTCCAAGGGTTGGGTCGCGGCTGTCAGAGCTATATAACGGAGTTCCTAACTTGTACTGGATCATAGTTCAGCGGCTACATTTTAAGGTCACAATTTGGTTTTAACATAGGCTCTTTTTATATTTAAAAGTGATAAGTGCTAGTCTTTCGTGAGCCCTCTCCCCGCTAGATAAGTACAATATGTCATCTTTCTAGCGAACTATAGAATTAGGAATACCGGCAGGACGCTGTCACGTCCAATAGCGAGCTATGACAGGGAATCGGGCAGAAGTGAGGAATGGCGGCCGAGCAGGCGAGAGGTTATTCGCTCTCGCAAGATTGTGTCAAAATAAGTCCAAGTTGGACACTATTTCTAATTGCGGGGCTTATTTTAGAACTCTAAGGTTTGTCGCCTGCCTTCCCCCTGCGCTGTTGTGGGACACAACAACTCGCCATTGTTTAAAGGGGTGCTGGAGTGAGCTAGCATCTCATCACTTAAATAATAAGAACTCTCTGGTGCTGCAGTCTAATGTGTCTATATATATAGAAGAGGAGAGAGAGGCATGATGATTGGATGAGAATTTGCACGTCCACTGTAATGTAGTAGTAACGGATTGTGAGCGTGACGAACTCCAATAGCTAATTATTGTTTTCTCTGACCACATTTATTTTTTTATTTTGTGTGTTTCACATAGCTCAGCGCCATGCGAAGTCGTTTGCCGACATGTAACGGCTTTACTGTGCGAGCCAGCCACGCGGAGTAGTGGGCGCAAGTAGGGTATTTACTGTTGCCTTTAATTTACAACTGAAGCAGCAAGTGTTGACTAGTTTTCTAAAAGATGTCGATGCTCCTATATTCCTTTCCAGTGGCTATTTTAGTGCATGTAAGTGCTTTGCCAGCAAGGCCACAACACAACACTAAACAATACATTAATTGCACTATAATGGTGGACAAACCGGTGCCCCACAAACTGTTAGGGCCTACATAAGCTGTCCCTCAACAGCAGAGTCCGCAACAACAGTCCCAAAGTTTACACATGCTACACCTGGCTATGAGCGGCAAGCCTTGTCTGGCAGCGAAACAGTTAATTACCGCTTTCTTTAAATTGGTGGCTCACTTTAGCCCTTTTCTTGGGAATTAAAATAGAATATGTTCTTGAGTCATTTGGTGAAATTATGCCTTAAAATGTGGTTTCTAACTGGCAATTGAGTTTTTATTACAACTATGCAATAAGTGGAACGGACTGATGTGGCTTGATTAAAGGACATGTCTACCTGAGAGGCACATTTGAGGTACGTGTTAACAGGGACTAGGTTCCAACTATAACTTTTGTTAATACAATTCATTTTTTGAAACTGTACAGCGATAGAATTCATTCATATCATGTGTGTTTCTTGAAGTAATATTCAGATAGACAGAAACGTACGATAAATAAGGGGCATAGTCATAGTCAATGTGCAACGCATATTCTTATAAAAAAGACTATAGGTGCTAGAGGAATGTGCAGGCAAGAGAGTTAGACGATAGAGGCTAAAGCTTTAATGAGGGAAGGGAGCAAATTATTACTGTGAGGCACGGATGGGCTCTAATTCAGTCTTAATACACAGAATAAATACATATTTTTATTGGGCATATAAACATGGTGTCATATGCAGATGGGTTATTCGGCGCAGTGTAGGGAGCAAGGATTATTTGTTTGATATGGGTGCTGGACTACTATCTCCGACCAACTGCAGATTTATTTATATATTTCTAAGGACTCATATCTCATAGGAAATTTTGCAATCATACATCTATCTCTAATTTACTCACTTTACCACTAGGTTCTAGAAA
Organism: Salvelinus sp. IW2-2015; assembly: GCF_002910315.2. NCBI lineage: Eukaryota > Metazoa > Chordata > Actinopteri > Salmoniformes > Salmonidae > Salvelinus > Salvelinus sp. IW2-2015. The sequence continues at coordinate 7,562,798 of NC_036865.1, read as the reverse complement.
GGCAAGGTGAATAAGCGATATGATAAGCAAAGGGTATAATATAATGAATGTGGATGAGCACTGTCACAGACAGGCATAGAGTAAGATGCAGATAAACAGCATGTTTGTATGTAAGGGGGGTAGTAGAGTATATCATATGAGATGAGTATGTTTAGGGGGTGGTTGTATCAGATTATAGGTATTTGTAGGGGCATTGTTTAAAGTGACTAGTAGTTAACTATATTATTACATAAATATGTTTTTTTGATTAATGTGGCTAGATCGTAGCCATTGCTGTGAGTCAGGTATAGTTTGGTCAGCTAGCGCATCCTAATGTAGTTGATTGAGATTTTGTTTTTAAAATCTTCAGTTTCATGGATGAGCACTTGAGATTATGCGCTTGTTCTTTCAGGAGCTAACGTCTTCACGGTTTTACACCAGACCTATTTGATGTCTTATCTGTTTACTTGCTACTTCATTGTTCTATCTAGGATTTGAACTAGGGGATGACAAAAAGCAGTGCTTGGATGGTACATAAGCTCTGCATGATCTTTATTTTGGCGGGTTCTGTGTGAATCGGGCGGTGGGTGGGTGTATTTGGAGGGAGGTGATATAATAGACAATCAACAACGGCGATGTCGTATAATGATGCAAGTAACTACTACACCTCTCTGGAGAATAAGTACCTTGCGGTTATGGGCGGAGCAGATTTATTGCCATTCAGGGCAGGTCATGATAAAAGCCGAAGAAAGGATGGCTGCTCGAAACTCTGTGAAAACATAGGAGAGCACTGTGAACAACAAGTATTCATGAATGATGATAGTAGATCTCTGATTGAAGCCAATTCATATGCTTCAGCTACTGAGACGTATAGAAGAGGAGCTCGCTGTGTGGTGCCTGTCTTACACACAAATACGTAATGTTAGTGCGGTTGGACGGTTTTGATTTTCGCAGGCTGAACTGATCAATAACATTGTCCACAGACAGTATAAGAGTTATCTTATAAACTTTCCACCTTGGTGCCGTACTGTCTGCCGACTCGAAGTGAGATAGGGGTGTCTTGCTCCCTCAGGTAGTGTTCTGAAAGATACGCGCAGAATCGATAAGGTCTGTATCCGGTATTCGTTTTGTTGATGTTAAGTGCTGAGTTGTTATATTCATTCCTGACACTCACACAACAACCTAGGCCACATACCTCGAGGGTGCCCTACTCTCTGTAGATAGAGCGATATTCGTCATATGTTGGTGGATAGATCAAGCTAGGCATCTGTAAGTGGTCGATTTTCTGCAAACTTGATGATGAAGTTGGGCGTGCATGGCGGACGCAGATCATGGGTGAACAGGTGAGGAGTACAGAAGAGAGTCTTGAGAATGCTCATCTCTTTGTGGTAGACAGAGGCAGTGTTGAGGGATAGCGGGGTGAGAGTTATGTTGGATTGTGCATTAACCTCGCACACCTTGTGGGGTTGCCAGGCGTCAGATATTGAGGTTGTTTCTGAGGCTGCTCTCGGACACATGGCGGAGGTCGAGATCAGGGTCCTCGACGCTGGTAATGACGAGTTTTTGGAGGGTGTCTATGGTGTTGTTGCTGAGCTGTACTTGATAGAAGCATGACTGATGTAGCATTGGTGGTTATTTGCCTTGCTTGGTGATTGGTGTACTTAGTCGGGCAGTGTGCAGTGTGGATTGCGTATTGTCTGTTGGTTGGTACTTATTGGGGTGGTAAGCAAATTGGAGGGGTCTAGGGTATCCGGTAGGGTGGAGTGATATGATCCTTGACTAGTCTCTCAAAGCACTTCATGATGACGGAAGTGAGTGTTACGGGCGATAGTCGTTTAGCGCTTAGTTACCTTAGCTTTCTTGGGAACAGGAACAATGGTGGCCCTCTGAAGCATGTGGGAACAGCTGACTGGGATAGGGATTGATTGAATATGTCCGTTAAACACACCGCCAGCTGGTCTGCACATGCGCTGAGGACGGGGCTAGGATGCCTTCTGGCCGGCAGCCTTGCAAGGGTTAACATGTTTAAATGTTGTACTCACGTTTGGCTGTGGTGAAGGAGAGTCCGCAGGTTTCTGTAGGCGGCCGTGTCGGTGCACTGTATTGTTCAAAGCGAACAAAGAAGTGTTAGTTTGTTCTGGGGTCCATGACAGGCTGGTTTTCTTTTTGTAGTCTGTTTGACTGTAGAACCCTGCCACATCCCTCTCATGTCTGAGCCGTTGAATTGCGACTCTACTTTGTCTCATACTGACGCTTAGCTTGTTTGATTGTCTTGCAGAGGAGATAGCTACACTGTTTGTATTCGGTCATGTTTTCGTCGCCTTGCCCTGATTAAAAGCAGTGGTTCGTGCTTTCAGTTTTGCCGCGAATGCTGCCCTCAATCCACGGTTTTGGTTGGGAAGGTTTTAATTGTCGCCGTGGGTACAACATCAGCTGATGCACTTGCTAATAAACTGGTTTCTCTCAACCGAATCAGCG
>NC_036865.1:7530897-7560316 GCF_002910315.2 Salvelinus sp. IW2-2015 | reverse complement strand
CCTGGAGGGCAGGTAGTTTGCCCCCGGCGATGCGTTGTGCAGACCTCACTACCCTCTGGAGAGCCTTGCGTTATGGGTGGAGCAGTTGCCGTACCAGGCGGTGATACAGGCCCGACAGAATGCTCTCGATTGTGCATCTGTGAAAGTTTGAGTATTTTTGATGACAAGCCAAATTTTTCAGCCTACTGGAGGTTGAAGAGGCGCTGTTTGCGCCTTCTTCACCACACTATCTGTGGTGGTGGACCATTCTTTTTTCCGTGATGTGTACGCAGAGGAACTTAAAACTTTCCACCTTCTGCACTACTGTCCCGTCGATGTGAAGCGGTATGCTCTCCTCTGCTGTTTCTGAAGTCCACGATCATATCCTTTGTTTTTGTTGACGTTGAGTGTGAGGTTATTTTCCTGATATACATCAATGTTGTTGTTCGACGCTATCCGGAACATATCCCAGTCCACGTGATCGAAGCAATCTTGAAGCGTGGAATCAGATTGGTCGGACCAGCGTTGAACAGACCTGAGCACGGGCGTTTCCTGTTTTAGTTTCTGTCTATAGGCTGGGAGCAACAAAAGGGAGTCGTGGTCAGATTTGCCGAAAGGAGGGCGAGGGAGGGCTTTGTATGCATCGCGGAAGTTAGAGTAACAATGATCCCACATTTTTCCAGCCCGGGTCGCGCATTCAATATGCTGATAAAATTTAGGGAGCCTTATTTTCAGATTAGCCTTGTTAAAATCCCCAGCTACAATAAATGCAGCCTCAGGATTTGTGGCTTCCAGTTTACATAGAGTCCAATGAAATTCGGGGGGGATGTACACAAATGTGATTATAAACGAAGAGAATTCTCTTGGTAGATAATGCGGTCGGCATCTGATTGTAACAATATACACTTAGTATTACTTTCTTAGATTTAGTATACATATCTCCCTGGCATATTACAACATTTATGCAGCAGCATACAAGAAATGTTTGGACTCACCGCGTTGTGCTGTGCTCACTTGAACAGGAAGGTGGCGTGGCGGTCCTTCGTGGCAAATTTTGCCATCAAACTTTGTCATGAAAGTCTGGCATTCTCTGGCATTCAACTGGAAACTCGCAAAAAAAACAAGGTCGAATCATGACGTCAGTGATCTTCAGGTCGGAGCTCTAGAAAGAGGCCATAGTTCCTGACTTGGAATTCCGAGTTGGATGACCGTTCAGAATGTACTTTCCCAGTCGGAGCTCGTATTTTTCAGAGTTTCCAGWTRTCTTGAACTCACTGAARTYCRAGATTTTCCAGTTCCGAGTTTCCAGTTGTTTCGAACACGGCAGAAGTCATGCTGGATTGACACCATGGCCATTGCTGAATGTTTATCCTTTTAAGCTTGGAAAAGAGACCCCTAAAACCCAGACTTGGACCACAAACCCACCACTGAATAGCAGGCTAGTGATTGCGTGCAGTTAGCCACTGATTCCTTCCAAACCAGTCATTGTTGAATTTGAGATTTCCAACTTGTTGTGTAATGTTTATGTCCAATGACCGATGAACACCAATACGTTTTAACTATGTCATATGAAGAAAATTATGAAGAGAAAAGATTTGAAAAGGATTTGCCAGTAGATTGTCGACTTGATTCATGATGTTGACTGCTAGCTTGCTTAGCTAAGATTTTGAAAGTACGATGTTGACATGGTCAGTCCAATCAAAGCTCCGGTACGTATATCATGATTTGACATCAATTTATCTGTGTCCAATGACCTTGAGCCTTCTTGGATGGGCACTTCTAATGTAACTCTATGGCACCACCCAAAGGGCTTGAATTTTCGAAAACTCCCCGTAGATTTTGCAGTGACGTAGTGTCCCCATGAGTGACAGAACGCTACCCTACCACAGAAAGCACTGAGCTAGGGTTAAACACCTACATTTTGGAGCCGCCTTACTCAAGAAAGCAAAAAAGAGACGACAGTTTTTTATAAACCCACCGTGGCCCCATTTTTAACCCATAATTCTACAAGAGAGTATTGTATAAAAAATACTACTACAGGTCAAAAGATAAAACAAAGTTTTAAATAACATAATCAGATCACAATCACTACTCTGAAACCCTCCACAAAGACAAATGATTGTACCCTTATGGCCATAGGAAGAGAGACTTAACATAAATCTTCAATAATGTTCCAACCGGAGAATTCCTTTGTCTTCAGAAATGCGATGGAAAGCAGGTTGCTCTCACATGAACGCGCATGGTCAGCGCATGGTCAGCTCATGGCAGACCTTAATCAATCCCCTCTCATTCGCCCCCACTTTACAGTAGAAGCATCAAACAAGGTTCTAAAGACTGTTGACATCTAGTGGAAGCCCTAGGAAGTGCAACATGACCCCATTTCCACTATCTTGGATAAGCAAAGAGTTGAAAAACTAAAAACCTCAGATTTCCCACTTCCTGGTTGGATTTTTTCTCAGGTTTTTGCCTGCCATATGAGTTATGTTATACTCACAGACATCATTCAAACAGTTTTAGGAACTTCAGAGTGTTTTCTATCCAAATCTACTAATAATATGCATATCCTAGCATCTCGGCCTGAGTAGCAGGCAGTTTACTCTGGGCACACTTTTCATCCAGATGTGAAAATACTGCCCCCTACCCCAAAGAAGTTAAGGAAGTCTACCCTTAGTCAAAGGCTATGCTATTTCTTTCTTCTCATTGGTTCAAAATACAAATATGTCAAAGAACTATAAACTCCATCATAATTATCAATTACACAAATTACCTTAAAATCAGTATCACAAATTACCTCAAATTCATTATCCAAATGGCCCTCCCATTTGGCTGATCAGACCACACAGGAGAGCCATGATAGAGATCAAAAGTCATACCACCCTTTCAAAGAAGTGTTTCTTACTATATTAGACAAATTAAAGAAAAACCATCAAACATTTTCTACATGTTGTATCTCAGGTTCCCAGAACATTCCCTTATCTAAAGAATTCACGTGTTTAATTAAAATGGTGAAAATAAAACTTCTAAAATTCCATGTGTGTGTGTACCCCTTTAAGATGTCCGCCATAAGAGATGACTGTATAGTTCCCTTTAAGGTAAAGCACCTTTAGTCAATCTGCTTTTGTTCCACGTAATGGAAACAGATTTATAATGTTAGAATACATTAACTTCCTGCTCAAATACACTGTTGTTACGTAACCAATAAAAAATAAAAAAATAATCAGAAACTATCACGAATCGTAAAAGTTAACTATTCAGACCTGAATCCCTTACAGCCAAATATAGCCCAGTGAGCATGACTAACTCACCTATTCTTTCCAGTAGGTCCAAAATATAACCCCTACTCAAACAACGTTCTGCCTTACCTCTATCATAAGAGTAAAAGCACATTTTTCAACTTTCTCTTCTCTTTCAGCTTCACCCTTATGAAATGTCCAAGACTTAAAAGTAACATGTAAATCGCCAAATTTATAACATACTTTTCAGTCAACCCTTTAGAATAAAAAAAACTAATTTCGGTGGGCACAACTCTATCGCAATTACCTCTCCGCTATTATTTAGAATTCATTAGATTTAGGTAACTGTCTCTTCTATGATTCAGTAATTTAAATATGACTCCATTCTCAATAGGTTATTGCAGCAGACCATTTAGGCAACAGACAACGTATTACATCGAAATCGCCTCGCTATTATTTTGAATGAATTAGTCTTTCAATTTAACCTAAACAAGCTATTAAAACGTTCAGTTTAWATCTTAACCAAACACTAACAACCTTATCTTTCCAGGCAAAACATACCAATAGTTGAATTACAATCAGAAACCCAGATTTTAGTCAATTGGTGCATAGGCTGGGGAACAAACTCGGGTCTTCCGCGTGGTAGGCAAGAATTCTACCACTGGACCACCAACGCTATTGAAATGACGGAGACTCCCCGCAAATAACCCTATTTATAATTGTCTGTAGTCGTAAAATCAGGCACGTACTACCGAGACAATTCCCGGAAAATAGCCCTAAGGTCCAAGCATTTCTSCGSCGATGATTCWCCTTCCTCTCTCTCTCGTTGTCTCTGCCTCTCTCTTTCTCTCTGCATGTCCCATTATCTTCTCTTTTCCTTTCCTYWCTTGACTTTTGTCAMTCTCTCTATCTCCTACTCAGAATTTAGGAATAATTACTATTGTGACTTTTGATAAGTTATTTGGTCTCACAYGCACATCATTTTTCCCCTGCTGATATCCTTCTTGAAACCTTCTCTCACCCTTTCTCTACACTTGCCTTCTTACCTTMTTTTCCGGGCTTCGGACAGCCAGGTATCTAACCCTCGACCTGCTGTTTCCCTWGACTATCTACACATGTCTTATGTATCTACTTTATCATTAATTCAAATTTTTCTACATCTAGACGTCTCTTTTCTCACAGACCTCAATTATTAAGCTAGTTTTATTTATGGTAGTGCATATGTACCTCAGGTCTTCGCGGACCTGTTCCCTTATCGATTTCGTTAATACACAAAGTAAAAACCGTCTCAGTGAATCTGTTTAGAATACCTAAGTTCCTATCCTTGATTAATTCTAAGTGTTTAGAATATCAAGTCCAAGATGTCTTAAAATATTCCCCCAAATTCGTTAATAAAGATTTATTGACCTTGTCTTGTTGGCTGGGAAAAGCAATGTCGGTTGGATTCCGTCACTGTTTCTGTCGACTTTAGATATATACYGGCCTGTTATGGAACTCCAATGTCAGGGGACAGGTCTTTAATTTACGGGTCAACGACCCGCCCGTGCACGGTTTTCAGCGTGTTACCTTCGGACGACAGGGACAGGTATTGGAATTTGGCTCGAAGGACCAAATTGTTATGAGAATTTCGTTATCAATGTTCATAAACTTCAATTAATCTACTCAGTCTGCAACCCAGAGTTTGTAAGGTTCTGGTTTAAATGAAACAGACAGATTTCCCAGCTTACAATAGTCAAAACGTTTATTCACGAGAGCACTCCGAAGTCCATTATACAAAGACATCCATTTTATACCTTGCTCCTTACTTACGCACATATTTTCACACAAACAGTAGGTGAGTTGTATCCTTCTCCAGAGTTCTCACCCCTGTGTATCACTACCCAGCCGACAGTTCCATTCCCCCGAGATTAGAGAAACCTTGAGAATTACTCCCTGTCCTATCATACGTTTCTCAGAGCTCAAAACACAGTTGAATTTCGTCTCTCGGCTAATTTTTCTAGGCACACACATACAAGTTTCAAATCTTAAACTACGCCTTGCTCAACAGTCAGTGTTTTCCACTACACAGATACATTGTTTAATCTGCAACATGTTTCATAATTTTCTGCAACCTAACAGTTTGCTCCCCTCCACGGGTGAACAGAATGTCCTGTAAGGAACACAGTAGTACAACTTGTCTCTGATAGCTCCTCTTATCATTTGTTCCCACTTGCACCCTGCTTACATACTAAAAAGGAACAAAAGGTCATTGTTCAATTCTGACTAAAAACTACACACCCTCATCAGATTATAGTTTTATAATTTTAATAAATTTCAACACAAAATATATGTTTCAGGGTGGAATATTTTTTGTCATTATCTTACATTAACTTAAACATATAAATAATTTTGTCATTATCTTACCATTACCTTAAACATAGAAATTATATGAATTTCTATCATATCAGTTATATGCTCATGGTTATATGTCCAAAAATGATTTCTTTATCTATCCTACCGAATCGCATCCGGTGAGAGAGATGTTCATTTGGCTCCCTAATTTGCCTAAGCTACTGGTAGCGCTAGCTTTTTGGCGATTATCTGCAGTTAAATTATGAAAACATTCAATGAAGATGGTGAATCATCACAGCAGGAACAAATAGGTATGGAGATCCTCATTCTGGTTCAAGTATGTTAATTCGGGCCCTCATGAATCCAGGCATAAAAATGGGATTCAACAATATTCAAAAATGTATTGACCTATTAGGGAATCAACTAAATACACTGCTCAAAAAAATAAAGGGAACACTTAAACAACACAAGTAACTCCAAGTCAATCACACTTCTGTGAAATCAAAACTGTTCCACTTAGGAACCACACTGATTGACAATAAATTTCACATGCTGTTGTGCAAATGGAATAGACAAAGGTGATGAAATATGGCAATTAGCAAAAAACACCCGCAATTAAAGGAGTGATTCTGCAGGGTGACCACAGACCACTTGCTCAGTTCCTATGCTTCCTGGCTGATGTTTTGGTCACTTGAATGCTGGCGGTGCTCTCACTCTAGTGTAGCATGAGACGGAGTCTACAACCCACACAAGTGGGCTCAGGTAGTGCCAGCCTCATCCAGGATGGCACACAATCAATTGCGATGACTCCTCCAGTCTTCCTGATGTACTGGCCTGTCTCCGATTACTGGCCTGTCTCCTGTGTTAGCGCCTCACTGCTCTGGACACTACGCTGACATACACAGCAAACCTTCTTGCCACAGCTCGACATTTGATGTGTCCAGTTCCTCGGATGAGCTGCACTACCTATATTGAAATGACTGTATTTTGCCCAAGTTCATCATATGACATGAACAGAATAAGTGATTTGTATTTCCTGCAACTTTCTGAAGAGTCAATGAGAATGCCCCTGGATGTTTGTCATGAGCAGGTCTACCACTGAGTAGCCATTAGCGACGATGCTAATGAAAACAGTCTTCTGGTTGATGGAAAGGTTTTCCAGAAAACCTTATCAATTAAATATTATCTACAAAGTAGCCTATGCTTACTTGGCAGAATGATATCATGATTATTTTCATCAATCCAGTGTGATACTAAAACACTGGTAAACAACAGCTCTTGCTTGTTGTGCACTTTAATTAAAGGGTAACTACACCCAACAATCTACATTTTAAAAAGATTCCCCAGACCTCAAAGTTGTCTCCTGATGTGGTTTAAGCATTGTTGTGGACGTATAACATACCATTTTGTRGTTTTTCTATTATTATTTGTATTATTTTGACAGCGAAAACCTGARAAATGGAAACCTGGAAAAACAAAGCCTTGAATTTTTTTTCAAGATAATGGGGGCTATTCACTTACTTTTTCTGTTTAAATAAAATACGTAATTTGAAGAACAAACATTGTGGCAGTTGTAAATTGTAAATAAGACTAATCTCAGAAGACAGGTTAAACGTTAGAATAGGTGTAATGTTCTCTTACTTAGTCATGTCTTTCTACACAATACCACAACTAATTTTTCCAATCTGGGAGGCAAACTCAAAAAAGTATTCAATCATTTCGATGTGTATTTCAGATGGAATCAAGGCATTAGAGGCCAACAAAAATAATACACAAGGGGGCTAGCCTCGCCTGATCCCCCTGGCCCGGGGGCGCTTAGCGGGCTACTACTTCTATTTGGTCGGCTACTCAATGTTCTTGTGGAAAGCACTGCGGAAARCTAAAATGAGTGTTTCTTATTGGACAAATTAATCTAGTCCTTTCCCATTTTAATCAGTTTTCATTCCATTTGGTGCCTACTGAACATAGCCCAGGTCTCCCCCTCTAGAGGGAACAGGAGGATTAGAGCTTCATTAATTGTTCAGCCGGCATCTATATTGATCAGCACGGTAATGAACTCCATGAAGAGCCTCTGCTCTCTTACTGGAGCACCAGTAATTGCTGATCACCTCTCCAATATTCTCAATATGACCCTCCAACAACACCCCCTCCACACACAGCCTCACCATCTAGGCTCCCGTCAATTGCTCACTAGCTAGTGTGGAATGAGCGAGCATAGTTTTTCTTTATAACAATTCAGTTTTATATTTTGATTTTAAGAAAGTTTCCTTCTGAAAGTATCACCCGTCTTGACTTTTTCCACATTTTGTATGTTACATTTAAAATAGATTACATTTAGATTTTGTGTTACTGGCCTACACACAATACCCTATTATGTCAAAGTGGAATTCTGTTTTTATATTTTTTTTACGAATTAATAAGAAAATGAAAAGCTGAAATGTATTGAGTCAATAAGTATTCAACCATTTAGTCACGGTAACTAGGCTTCTCCAAAACTGCATTCGGATGTTGCTGATGGTCATTAGTAGCATACCAAACTTGCTAACTGCCATTCACTAAGGCTCGGTACTCAGGGCTCTATTGTCCCTCTAGTCAATCTCACATCAATGCAAATGCAATCGCAAAATCTAATCAAACACTTCATGAGAGCCCATGCGCTCATGTTCCGCAACATTTCTATAGGCTATGCAGTTGTATGAAAACAGAGTTTTGATGGCCTCTATTAAAAAGAGGATCCCATCAGCTTTCTATAGCTATGGACTATATTTATTTTTTTACTTTCCTTTACAACAGGAGTAGCCTACCTGGCTGGCATGAAAATGAACAGCAGGAAAAGCGTAATCCGTTCACTCTATAAGTGCATATGGGTGATATATGTTCTAACAGGTGCATGATCATGGTCCATTCTAAATCAAAACTAATTTCCCACGTTATTTATACTGAACAAAATATAAATGCAACAATTTCAATGATTTATTGAGTTACAGTTCATAATCAATGAAATCAGTCAATTGAAATAAATAAATTAGGCCCTAATCTAATCTATGGATTTCAGATGACTGGGCAGGGGCGCTGCCACTAGGGAGCCATGCCCAGCCATCAGAATTAGTTTTTCCCACGAAAGAGATTTATTTATAGACAGAAATACTCCCAGTTTCATCAGCTGTCCGGGTGGCTGGTCTCTGATGATCCCGCAGGTGAAGAAGCCGGATGTGGAGGTCCTGGGCTGGCGTGGTTACACRTGGTCTGCGAATATGAGGCCAGTTGGACGTACTGCCAAATTTTCTAAAACAACGTTACATGTGGCTTATGGTAGAGAAATGAACATTAAATTCTCTGACARCAGCTCTGGTGGACATTCCTTCAGTCAGCATGCCAATTGCACGCTCCCTCAACACTTGAGACATCTGTGGTATTGTGTTCTGTAACAAAACTGCACATGTTATTGGCCTTTTATTGTCCCCTGCACAAGGTGCACCTGTGTAATGATCATCCTGTTTGATTCTTGATATGCCACACCGTTCAGGTGGATTGATTATCTTGGTAAAGGAGAAATGCTCACTAACAGGGATGTAAACACATTTGTGCACAAAATTGGAGAGAAATACGCTTTTTGTGTGTATGGAACATTTCAGAGATCTTTTATTTTAGCTCATGAAACATGGGACCAACACTTTACATTTTGCGTTTACATTTTTGTTCAGTATAGCATATGAAGTCCATCTAAACTGTAAGTGGAAATTATTGTACAAAAACAAACTTTTAAGTAGCACTGACTCAATGACACATAGTGAATATGTGCAGTGCGCACTCACTGGGGATATTGCCGATGCGCTCCTCTGGTGCCAATAAGATAGGCTACTGTTCACTCAATTAAGTTGAACATTTTGCTAACTAAAAGACAGATTAGTCTTTTCATTGTGTTGTGGAAATTCTTACACAGGGACACTCAAAGTCAATCTTAAATGAATCACTGTTTATTATCAGCGCGCTGGAGAGGTTCCAACTCAATGCACCAAGTACACGTCAATCAGGAGCTCTACCGGGGCAGACCTGTTAGTTCACTTATATACAGACAAGTTAAATTTGCATGATTTAGCGTATTCAGTAATTCATTTATCATTAACGTTTGCTTCATTAATGTGACCGACAAATACTGGGTCATGCATGTGACAGACCAATACAGGGTCATGCATGTGACAGACCAATACCTCACAAGGCTTCTTCTCCCCAAGCTGAGACCTTGAAACTGAGAGATCGATCTCAAAACAAGGGTTTGGGCATACTGCCAAATTGCAGATACTACAGTGACGATTTCAATCAGTCACTTGCATGAACATGGAAATTGGTTATTAGAAAAGCACAAACGGAACACACAAATTGGTTATTAGAAAAGTACAATCTAGAAGAAAAAGAAACGCACACCTATTTAGGCGAGGTGCTGGCTAGCGGAGTAGAAAACYTGAAAATAAAGGAGAGCCGCACACTCTAGGAGCTCAGATGCAAAAATGTAATATCCAACGTTTTGACAGCAAAGCTGTCTTCATCAGGGTRTAATCACAAACACTGCGGGRTGACTCGCTTATATAGTGTCAAAAGASACACAGGTGTCTGTAATCATGGCCAAAAGTGGCCTAATATCATTGGTTAATTCTCAAATATTAAAATGGCATACAAAGAACAGCATACAAAAAACAAATGGATAGCATACGATCATAGATTCATTTTAGACTACACAAGTTTACAACAATTACAATGGCAAAGTCACAATAATCACAAGAATGGCTTCAGATCAAAGTCTACGTTGAGACCGAAGGGAGCAAGGGTCTTTAAGTTAAAGATCCAGGCAGCCTCTCGTTTTAACAATAACTTATCAAGGTCACCCCCTCTCCTAGGGAGGGTGACATGTTCGATGCCAATATAACGCAGAGACGAAATCGAGTGGCCTGCCTCCAAAAAGTGGGCCGCAACTGGGTAGGTCAAGTTTATGGTGCTACGATGGTGCTACGATGCTCTGAGATACATACTTTTAATTCGCGCTTTGTTTTACCCACATCATTTTTACCACAAGGACAAGTTATAAGATAAATAACTGCCTTAGTGTAGCACGTAATAACACCTTTGATTGGGATCGATTTCCCTGTTTGTGGGTGTTTGAAGGATCTGCATTTATAAGTGCCATTGCATTGAGCACAGCCATTACACTTGTAATTTCCATCCAGTAGGGGCGCAAATAGACGTTGTTCAGGAATATCTTGGGGTAAATCAGAGTGTACCAATTGGTCTCGGAGATTTCTGCCCCGCGAGAATACGACCAAGGGAAAGTCCGAAAAGTACAAACATAAAAAWTTCCATCACATTTGTCTTCTCTTTACAGGAATAACCATTTGCTTTCCAAACAATGTTTCCCGCGATTGTATTTTGAAATATTRTGATATGCCTGGCTTGGCCTCTCTACTTTTCACAGACAGTCGCAATTCAACAATAATCTACCTAAAATGTGCGGTGCCTTTCCTTCCGACTGTAGGCAATGCAATTTAAAACAATACACAACTTATTTTTTAAAGAAGCTAATGAACCTCTATGGCAAAATCATGCTTTAGTAGCCTATTTTGAATTATTTGATGTATTTCTGTATAGACATGAGTAGGCTAATTAGGCTATATAATTTTTACTTCCCCTAGCCTTATGGASGTGCCAATATGCTTACATATTAAAAATGTAACTGCACGTAACCTCCATTCACTATTCGAGTGCATGCTATGGATTACAAAAAAAAAAATTGTGTGTGGACTATTCTTAATCAAAAATAATTCCACAGGCCTTTTGTTATGGTATCTCTTTCACATTTCTGTTTTGCTTATAAATGTTTACGCTCCCAATTGGGATGATGTTATTAACAAGCGTAATTCTTTGCAGCCCAATCTAAACTCACACCATTTTGTTTTTGGAGGCGACTTGAATTGTGTGATCCACCCAGTCTTGGACCATTCAAACACTTGTTTTACCCCAAACCCTGACAGAGGCGTTGATCACACTTTTTCCCCCCAAACTCATCAAAGATACATTGGATTGTGGCTCATACAGACCGATCTCACTTTTAAATGCAGATGTAAAAATATTAGTGAAATTGCTTGCCTCTARTTGAATCCTCTATGACAGACATCATATCAACGGATCAGACATTTATTAAGGGTTGCCACTCCTTTTCTAACATTCATCGTCTGCTTAATGTCATACACTCTTCTGCATCTTCGGACGTGCCTGAAGTAGTTATCTCTTTAGATGCGGAGAAGGCATTTGACAGGGTASAATGAGAATGGGAATATTTATTCTCTTTACTGGGAAAATGTGGATTTGGTGCAGACTTCATTTCCTGGGTTCGAYTGTTGTACTTATCACCCAAGGCATCAGTACTTACAAACAAACTTCATTCACAGTATTTCCCATTATCATGGGCCACACGCCAGGGATTTTCCAATGTACACTCTGTTATTTGCCCTGGCGATAGATCCYCTTTCTATTATGCTAAAGGTATCTACAGATGGGTGCTGGAACGCAAAGTTTCCTTGTATGCATATGACTTTCTTTTATATATCTCAGACCCTGAAGCTTGTAACCCTGAGGTAGTGGACCTACTGTGTATTTTTTTTTTTTTTTTTTTATCGTGTTATAAATTGAATTTTTCAAAGTGAATATTTCCCCAATTAACGAATTAGCATTACAAATTCCACRAGATACTATTCCATTTCATATGTCCAAGTCTGGCTTTAAATATTTAGGGATCAATATCACCCATACCTTGTCTTCCCTCCATGATGGGAACATTATTCCTCTGATTAGCACATTTAAACTGGACTTTCAGAGATGGAGTATTCTCCATTTTACTTTAGCTGGTTAAAGTGAATTGTGTCAAGATGAGTGTTTTACCGAGATTTCTGTATTTGTTCCAATGTCTCCCTCTTTTTTTTACCAAGCTTAAATCTTTTTTTTTATGGAGCGGTGGGAATCCAGGAATACGTAAAGCATTCCTCCAGAGAGAACCCAGGACTAGCCCTTTCTAACTTTATGTATTATTACTGGGCAGCGAATATACAAAAGATTGTTTACTGGCTTCGCACCCCAGAAACTGACTGGTGTCAAACAGAAGCCAACTCCTGTTTCCTCTTCCTCTTTGTCAGCTTTAGTCACCTCCAATCTTCCTCTTTGTCAGCTTTAGTCACCTCCAATCTTCCTCTTTGTCAGCTTTAGTCACCTCCAATCTTCCTCTTTGTCAGCTTTAGTCACCTCCAATCTTCCTCTTTGTCAGCTTTAGTCACCTCCAATCTCCCTCTTTCAGCTTCGTGCTATACATCCAATTGTTGTCAATGCTCTTCAAATTTGGACTCGATTCCATCAACGTTTAAAATTCTGGGATTTAACTATTCAAGGTCCTATATGTAATAATCGCCTCTTCTATCCAGGCAAACTGGATTCAGCTTTCAGGCTGTGGCAGAGGAATGGCCTTATAAGTTTAAWGACCTTTATATTGATGGCACCTTTGCCAATTTCGAAGACCTCACTATCAAATTGTATCTACCACATTCAAGTTTTTTTTTAGATATTTCCAAATCCGCCGGTTTATTCACACTTAAAGCCCAACCTTTCCAATTCTATCACGCAAATCGCGTCTGGATGATCTTTTGAAAACACCTTTTCAACTAAAGGGACTCATATCCCCTATTATTTAGATAATCATGTCCCTTGATAACCCGTCACTCAATAAAATCCGATCTGAGTGGGAAAAGGAACTTGGTGGAGAGATCACTGATGAATAGTGCCTTACTTAGGGTAAATGGAAGCTCCTCTTGTGCCCGGCTCAGCCTTATACAGTTGAAGGTACTTCACCGTATCCATTTCATTAAGGCCAGATTGTCCAAATTCTACCCAAATATTGATGGTGCATGTGACAGGTCTAAAAGCTCCTTGGCGGACTTGACCCACATGTTCTGGTCCTGTCCCCATCTGGCAGATTATTGGTCCACTATATTTAAAACCCTTTCTGAAGCATTTGATATAAAGTTGCAGCCTAGTGCAGAAATTGCTGTTTTTGTGGTACCAAACAACAATCCTTCTCTGACCAATAGACAGCTAGATGCCATTGCCTTTGCTTCTCTGTTAGCCTGCAGAAGGATTTTATTGGATTGGAAATCTATTAATCCTCCCTTAGCCTCTCTTTGGCTCAAAGATCTGATACTCTTCCTAAAATTAGAAAAAAATGAAGTATACTATTCAAAGGTCAACCAACTCATTTTATTCCACCTGGGACCTGACGATATCCTATTTTGAACAGCTCCAAACACTTCCTCCAGATTAGTACTCTTGGCCCAGACCCCTTCAGATTACTGCTATATAGGCCTATAAGACCACCTAATCACCTGCAATTGTTAGGCTATTACAGTTTTGCTTGTGTTGAAGTAACATTGGTGTATACTTTTTGGTTTTCTAACATGTAGCTCAATGACTTTCCCTTTTTTGATGTGTTTGGAGGCATTCTGGAGGGCTCGGCGGGAGGTCGAAGGTGGACAATGTCTTTACATTTGATCTTTCAWTCATTGTGAATAAAAATATGATCTAAAAAAATATTTTTTAAATCCACACACACATGCACTGTATTAGTAGGCTAAATGTAAAGACCAGCTTCAATTAAGAATAGTATGATGGGTGAGAATATTATCAAGTGCTTGTCAAATTGTGAGAGACTGAAGTGTGTGCAGCCTGCAAAAGAAACAGAGCAGAGCTCATGCCCTTTCATGCWGCCTTAGAATGTATAAAACATCTAAACATATAGCCTAATGTTTGTATCACAACTAAAATTGTATAAATAATTAAGCATATACAGTAGGAGGACCTGTTTCTTTGTTAACCGCTCAACACAGAATAGCCGCATGTGCGCTCTCCCTCAGAAATCATTTTGGAGAAAATATCCTTTCTATTTTATTCATGTTCAATCGTGTTCTTTATACTATAAAATAATGCCACTGAATTCCAAGCAAATCTTGTCTGCTAAATGAACTATTGTAGACCACAGCCTTATGGCATAGCCAGATCAGGGCCTAACATAAGGACAACTATGTYGTCTATTTCAGAAGAACAGAATAGCATTTTCTTCATATCATTTTTCTTTAGACCTGTCTAAAATAAATAATGGATTTATTGTGAAGGTGTAGGCTATATTACATGGATTCATTAGACTTTTTAATATGTAGATGTTCCAAAAGTCTGCATCAGTGGCTTGTAGGCTATGCGTGGAAGCTAGGAGATGCTACATGTGTTTATGTTGATTAACAGTCAATTATCATGAGACCGGCAGTTATTTGCATGACAATTACCGTCTGACAAAATGTTATGACCGCCACAGACCAATTCCTGAGGGGCTGTCTTGAAGATCTATGGAAAGACTTGAAAATGGCTGTCTAGTAATGATCAACAACCAACTTGACGGAGCTTGAAGAATTTTTCAAATAATGTGTAAATATTGTACAATCTAGGTGTGCAAAGCTCTTGGAGACGTGCCCAGAGGACTCACAGCTGTAATCACTGTMAAAGGTGATTCTAACATGTATTGACTCAGGGGTGTAAATACTTATGTAAATKAGTTATTTCTGTATTTAATTTTCAATTCGTTTGCAAACATTTCTAAAACATGTTTTCACTTTGTCAGTATGGGGTATTGTGTGTAGTTAAGTGAGAGAAAACAATGATTTTATCCATTTTAAATTCAGGCTGTAACATAACAAAATGTGGAATAAGTCAAGGGGTATGRAYACTTTCTGAAGACAAACACTGTATGTGAGTAAGTACAACTCCCAACAATGCTTAGTAAGTGTATAGGATCTGTAATGGCCACAAAGCTGCATCGTTGTGTAGGGTTTTTACGTTGTACCACGGGGTAATCATCACATGTTTTATTGTTTTTCATTGGGAGGATAGTTTTTCATCTGAGATGTTAAAAAGTATTAATTGCACACACGTTGATGTCCACTCTGCTGTTTATGGTCTGTTTGGAACCAAAASTTGCATCTAGCAACATTCAAATGAAGCATTATCCCAGTAAGAAAGGCAAGCTGTTGAAGCGTTTGACTGTAGGAGAGTAACTTACGTTAAACAGTCTTGTGGACATCTGCCGGGATTGGTTTCAAACTGCTGACTTAGTGTCAGAGAGGAGGTGGGCTGGCCAGGGTTTTCAGATTAAATCTTTCATTAGGCTCTCTTTGTACAGGTGGCAGTAATGTGTCAGGAGCCTGGCCTGAGACAATGACCCCTCTTACTTTGCCTAATACGCTGAGGAGTGCCGAACCTCCTTTACTGCCACTACTTCATACACACACACAATGAAGCATCTGGTGGCCTTTTCCTGTTGAGAAGTCTTTCTTCRGACATTGTGTGTAAAATGTGTGTGTGATTAGGAGCTTTTGTCTGTTTCTTTGCCTTAACATGTATGTATGTATGTGTGAAAGTTTGGTAAAGTTGGATATTTAGCTATTTGTGTGTGATGGGGGGGCTACTGCATGTGTGCATGCTCCCAGCTCAGCTGGGTGTGTCTACTCTGGAACCCCCAGCAGGGTGAGGTCGGCGGGGTCAAAGTGATGAATTTTTATGGGCCTGTTCCCTGTGTTTCAGCCCAGTCCCTTTCTCTATGCTCTGCATTGCCTCTTAAAAACAACCATGCAGAGCAATTTGTCCTGCAGGGCCCTGGAGAATGGGTGAGCAGAGAAGTTATATACCAGGGGGCAAAACACACTCATGCACACACACACACATTCACCCCCACCCCAGCATCATGGTGTCCTGAATGATTTGTGGCCTGTCCATTATGCTTCAGAAAGGACACATGCATTCGACAGGGCCCTGAAGTTAGCACAGGGRCAAGAATGGCACCCCTCCCAATGACACCTATTGTTTTAGAGAAGTTTCCCAGATGTTATAATGCACAAGATAAATAGTGCACATTATCGTTACCTCGCGCGCCCCTTTTACCTCGCCTCATTTGAGATGGTGCGTTTCGCACTAGGAGACCCCCCCCAGTGTGGCCTGCTATCACAGTACTTCAGCTCTCACACTCGGGCTCATGGGAAGCCATGCAAGTGTGTGTGTGTGTCTGTGTATGTGTATGTGGGTATCAGTGTCTGTGGTGGGGGATGTTAAAGGCAAGGCAGTGAGAAGGGTCAACCATTCTTCCGACCGGAAAGACGTTGATGCATGGTCCTGACTAACCTCTAACCTGGTGTGAGTCTGTGTCAGAAATAGGGTAACGGGTAACAGGGTAAAGCCACAGTCAGGGCCCATAATAAAGMGTCTCAGGGAAGGAGTGCTGATCTCTGATCAAGTCCCCCTGTCCTGTCCATGTTATCTTAGCCATTATGGTCTAAAAGGMAAAACTGATCCTACYTCTGCTCCTACTGAGACGCTTTATGAATACTGAACAAGATCTGTGACTATCCCCCCCGTGTTAAATCCCCCCTCCTAGTTCTTCATCCATGGCATTGGTGAATCCACTATGCTTTGTGGGATTAATTAGCAACCCGGAGGGAGAGAGTGTGGAGCTCTCTGGTTGGACTCCAGGCAGGTCAGGTGGGGTGGTGGGGTGGTGGGGTGGGGGTCAGCCCTGATTTAAAGGCTCCCTGGGTAATGGGTGGCAGGTGGGGAGGACATTTGTTTTTGCCCACTTTGGATCTGAGCGCATCACTGTTTGGGAAGATGTCTCAATCATGCATGCAGGGCAGACTGATGAGGGGAGGGAAGAGAGGAGGAGAGCGCTAAGCTAAACCTGCCAGCCGTTGGCACCACTCGAGCGGGTTGGCAAGTCCCCTCGCGCAGCGGTGAGAAAATAATGGCACGCCGTGACAATGCCATGACAATGCCACCGCCCCTGGTGACACAAAGGCCAGCCCTGCCCTGTCCCCCCTTGGTATAATGGAGAATGATCTCTTTAAGTAACGGCGGCCCAGGGGTCATACTCCAACTCCCTGTCCCATCTCCCTCATCAAAAATAGAGATTTAATCGCCAAGCTCTAAACACACTCAATGGGTTATTATATGTGCGGAATGTCGGTGACRGGAGCGTGAACAATAGGCATGTGAAATTATTTGATGGGATTAGGGTTGCAAAGGGAGGCTGTATTACTGGAAACCTTTGAAGTTCATTCAAGGATTTTCTGTAATATATCCCAAGACATTTAGTGGCACTTTTGGGTCCTTCAGATCATCACAGGTTTCTGAAATAATGTCTGGCCCTCTATGTGGCCTTATCACATGTAAAATATATGTAATAATTGAATAAGATGATTTAAAACTAAAACATAAAATGACAAAGCTGTAAAACTTTATCCTAAATATAAACCATCAACTTAGTGAATACCATTGGTGATTTAATAATGAGGGCTATTCAGCATGAAATATGCTTTATAGATTTTCTTTTACAAAAAATTTATTTTAATAGTCTATGTACAGTGGGGAGAACAAATTTACATTTACATTTAAGTCATTTAGCAGACGCTCTTATCCAGAGAGACTTACAAATTGGAAAGTTCATACATATTCATCCTGGTCCCCCCGTGGGGAATGAACCCACAACCCTGGCGTTGCAAGCGCCATGCTCTACCAACTGAGCCACACGGGACCGTGTGGTCCAGTGTATCCAAGTATTGGATACACTGCCAATTTTGCAGGTTTCCTACTTACAAAGCATGTAGAGGTCTGTAATTTTTTATCATGAGTACACTCAACTGTGAGAGACGGAATCTAAAACAAAAAATCCAGAAAATCACATGTATGATTTTTAAGTCATAATTTGCATTTTATTGCATGACATAAGTATTTGATCACCTACCAACCAGTAAGAATTCCGGCTCTCACAGACCTGTTAGTTTTTCTTTAAGAAGCCCTCCTGTTCTCCACTCATTACCTGTATTAACTGCACCTGTTTGAACTCTTACCTGTATAAAAAGACACCTGTCCACACACTCAATCAGACTCCAACCTCTCCACAATGGCCAAGACCAGAGAGCTGTGTAAGGACTCAGGGTTAAATTGTAGACCTGCACAAGGCTGGGATGGGCTACAGGACAATAGGCAAAGCAGTTGGTGAGAAGGCAACAACTGTGGCGCAATTATTAGAAAATGGAAGAAGTTCAAGATGACGGTCAATCACCCTCGGTCTGGGGCTCCATGCAAGATCTCACCTCGTGGGGCATCAATGATCATGAGGAATGTGAGGTCAGCCCAGAACTACACGGCAGGACCTGGTCAATGACCTGAAGAGAGCGGGACCACAGTCTCAAAGAAAACCTTTAGTAACACACTACGCCATCATGGATTAAAATCCTGCAACGCACGCAAGGTCCCCTGCTCAAGCCAGCGCATGTCCGGCCCGTCTGAGTGTTGCCAATGACCATCTGGATGATCCAGAGGAGGAATGGGAGAAGGTCATGTGGTCTGATGAGACAAAAATAGAGCTTTTTGGTCTAAACTCCACTCGCCGTGTTTGGAGGAAGAAGAAGGATGAGTACAACCCAAGAACACCATCCCAACTGTGAAGCATGGAGGTGGAAACATCATTCTTTGGGGATCGTTTTCTGCAAAAGGACAGGATGACTGCACCGTATTGAGGGAGGATGGATGGGGCCATGTAGTGAGATCTGGCCAACAACCTCCTTCCCTCAGTAAGAGCATTGAAGATGGGTCGTGGCTGGGTCTTCCAGCATGACAACGACCCGAAACACACAGCCAGGGCAACTAAGGAGTGAGTAAGAAGAACTCCAGGTCCTGGAGTGGCCTAGCCAGTCTCCAGACCTGAACCCGAATAGAAAATTCTTTGGAGGAGCTGAAAGTCCGTATTGCCCAGCGACACCCCAAACCTGAAGGATCTGGAGAAGGTCTGTTTGGAGGAGAGGGCCAAAATCCCTGCTGCAGTGTGTGCAAACCTGGTCAGAACTACAGGAAACGTATGATCTCTGTAATTGCAACAAGGTTTCTGTACCAAATATAAGTTCTGCTTTCTGATGTATCAAATACTTATGTCATGCAATAAAAGCAAATTAATTACTTAAAAATCATACAATGTGATTTTCTGGATTTTTGTTTTAGATTCCGTCTCTCACAGTTGAAGTGTACCTTCACTTCAAAAAACAAAAAAAAATACACTTACCTTCACTTCATTTTTTTTTATAATACAGACCTCTACATGCTTTGTAAGTAGGAAAACCTGCAAAATCGGCAGTGTATCAAATACTTGTTCTCCCCACTGTATGTGTGGTGAATGTTTTGGCGTCAAACTGGTGGCAGTTATGAAAAAAAGTAGTTAGTTGGAAGAGTTGCAGAGTTAATTGAAAATAATGCTATTGTTGATTAGATGCTTTTTTTTCATTAATTAGGCTATTGAACCATATGGTCTATCTACTAGAAACCCATGGACAATAATGACACAAATATAATAAATAGATACTTATGCCATATGAAAACTTTTTTTAAAAGTTACTGAAGTGTAAATTCCAAAAGTTAAGATAGATTGCTCTAGATTTCTGTTAATTACCAAAATTGCTTAAGTAAATTACCGGTATCTTTGAAACTCTAGATGGGAATGGCTGGGTTGAGTGATGTAAGCGGAGCCCCTGCCCAGGCGTAAATCCCATGAAGCCACCATTGCCCCATTGCCATACCAGGGCAGTCACCTGGCACACTGCCACACCCATGGACCCCTGGAACATTACAAGCCATGGACTGGGGCCTGGTGGAGAGGAAACGTATGACCTCAGATACAGGAGGAAATGCTACCTAGAACTATACTACAGTGTTTCCCAAACCTCTCCTCGAGTACCCCCAGCTGTTCCACATMATTGATGTATTCCAAAACTAGCACACTTGATTCAATGAAGGGCATGGTGATTAGTTGACCAATTGAATCAGTTGTGCTAGTACTGCAATAGATCTGTGGATTTGCTGTGGTTAGTAGATTACGGTTTGGGGAACACTGCCATATCACAGGCTCAGAAATGTGTTATGTATGTGTGCGCTTTCTATGGGATGTGCTGAATGGAAGTTATATCAGGGCAAGAGAGGATACTGGTTTTGAGTACAGTTGGTTTTCTTAGGTGTGAGATTGGTGTGCCGGTTGGCTTGTGGCCAGGTTGAATGAATGGGGTTGTGGCATGGTTTTGTTGGTTGTGTCAATGTTGTGTTTGCGTTGGGCTCAGCCAAGCTTCTCCATCTGTTTGCGTGGCTGGATCAGTAGCAGAAGGGGAAAGGCAGTCGGTGCTTTGAAGTGGGACAGATTGCTTTAACCTTGTCTCTAAAGGGAGCAGCTGGAGTAGAGAGGTCTTTTCACCGCCCGTTTCCTTCTCGGACACGGATGGGGAAAGGCTATACGGACACACCTGGTGCCCAAATTGATGACGTAGGTTGCACAGCTGAGAGTCGTGTAGAGACTAATGGATTCGGTTCAGTCAGTCGTCCTGTTGAGCCCTTCCCAGCTAGCTAGTTTATGCTGGCTAGCTGGCAACAACCACAGCATGGCACTAGTTAAAACTTGTAAAAGAAAGTGATAATTAGATGGGCGAGGGAGAATTAACTTGTAGTATTGGTTACCATCTGGATATCACCGTGACATGCCAATTCGCTAACATCATGACACGCCGGTACGAATGACCAGTGCAACGGTGTTGTATCGAGGTGCTTGCCGACGTGAGCTGCTTCCCACCGGGCAGCTATATCGCATGTCACCGCTGGTAGTTAAAACGGGGCCAATTAGTTACATCCTACTTGATTTTATTTTGAGTAGGATAGCAGCCTACAGTATGACCAGTGTATTGGTGTATCCAGTATCAGGCCAGGGTGACCGCTAAAGCACATTTATTGTAGTGATTTTCACCAAAAATGTATAACTACTGAATTTAACGTCTACATTTAAATAAAAAACAATTACTCCGATTAAAAACGGAATGATTCTGAATACTCTCCCAAGTCCCAACTTCGGCAGACAAGTTTCAAATTCTCGCTGAAGTTTCTAGCCACAAGCATAAACTAGCTACCTGGAAAGGGCCCATYGGGACGACTGACWGAACCGAATCCGTTTGTCTCYGCTCAACTCTCAGGTGCACGACATACGTCATCAATTTAGGCACCAGGCGTATCCGTGTAGCCTCTCCCACACCAATGAGATTATTCCACTGAAGCGCAAAGCAAGCGCCATCCCCCAAGATGCACAGGGGCAACCTCTTCTMTAACTCCTCAACAAACAGGCCCCCCGTCTCCTGTGTTGACCCGAGACCCACAATGCAAAGCTTTGCCRGGCCGGGGGTTCTCTTTGTATGGGCTGTTAGAGTGACTATTGGTGTTCACGACGCAGTGAAGACATCCCACTGGACAACTCTACATATTGGTTTTCCTTCCAAACTTCTCATCCCTGACGACTGTCCTGTTTTTCTTCTTCTTCTCCCTCTTATCCTCATGTACCAAATGAAAAGCCAATTGTTCAACTCAAATGTGTTATGTTAATATCATTTGGGGGGGTTAATGAGAGCTTGTTTAGATGTAATGTGTTATGTTAATATCATTTGGGGGGGGTCAATGAGAGCGTGTTTAGATATGTGTTTAAAGACGCAGGCGCTTTGATCAGCCCAGCCACTGGCCCTACTTAAAGAGAAAGCTCTGTTCAGGAGCCCGCTTCCTCTTGCCTCCCACGCCCCCTACCCAAGCGGTCACATTACCCAGGGTGCCTCTATACCAGATGCATGATCCACAGTTAGCGGTGGTGAGCTTGGGTTAATTCTTGGTCAACATCTGTCCTTGTTTTTTCACTCAAGGATTTTTTTTAAATATTAATTTCTTCTTACATCAGAGAGAGCACCTTGGGCTCTCTTGGCAGTCCCGTCCTGCACTGATCTAGAAGACTTAAGCAGTGGCATGGGGTTCTCATTTACCCTGACTCTTTGTTAGGTTAGGGGGGTATCTCATGACGAAGGTCCCTGCATGGGCTGGTGGGTTGATGGGCCGGGCTGAATTATACAAGGGATGTGGTGATGGAGTTTTAGAGGGACGAGGAGGGGGAGGTTGTTTTTCACTGAGGCATCCCCGGACGACAGGAACGCACTGTGATCAATGGCGTGCAATCAGCCGCCTCTGACTCCCATGACACACTGATCAGTCTTAGTCAATGAACACATGAATGAATSAATCAATCACATGTCAGGCCTGGCCACGGAACTGCTTAACCTGAACAACTGTGAGGACAGACCACCACCATACTGCTGGGTGTGTAGAGGACCCAGATTTGTAAAGTAGGCACGCTATTCTGAAAAACTGAGTTGATTCTCAAAAATTATTACACTCCGATTGACTGGTTTTCCCTGAAATTGTGTAGTTTCACTAAAATGTAGACCAAGTGAAATAATTTCCCCACAATACACGACATTGTGTCATTGTCGTTTTTCCTTGTTGAGCTTTCAGTTCAGAGTCAGAAACAGTTGGCAAAGGGTGTGACACAGAAAAGCTACGTCATTGTGGAYCAATGAGCCTCTAGGCTCTTAGAAGAAATAAACACAAACAACTGTGTGCTTGCTTGCGCAGGTATGCTTTTGACTTGTGACGGGGACATATTCAGGTATAGTGAAGCAACATTGACCCTTGTGCTCAAATAACAGATTTCTTGGTTCGAGGCCAACGCTTACTGGATTACAGAAATCATTTGAACATGAATGGAGAGGCCATTTCTGTTCTTGAAATATCTGGGGGGGTTTTGTCCAATAAGCTGTGTGGGTTTCTGGCAGCGCTGCTGGCTCTGAAGTGGCCAGGGATTTCTGCTTGGCTGGGTTTTGGATTTGCAAAGCTGACAGAAGGGCTTCGGTTGGGAAGAACAAGAGGGCCCAACGCTGCTACCAAGTCACTAACTTSAAAGGCTCATTTGAATAAGATAACTTCTTAAAATGTTCTATTTTTTTATCTTGTTCAACCGTCATGGCTGCGTTTTGTTTTCTGATTTGCTCAATTTCGATAAGTTGGGAAGTCGTTCTAAAAAAACACTTAAACGATGAAGAACGTCAAAAGTCGCCAATTTTGCTACGTTTTTCGTAATAATCGTAGAAGTGGATGAAAAAWAAAAAAATTCGGATTATCTCTTGCTGGTGTGGCTACAATGACTTTTTGACAGGGTAAGTATATATGCCTTGCCCTTCTCCAGCTCCTTCTTTGGCCTATTCATTGCACAAAGCTGCTTAAGCACACTTAAGCGCATTAGCATTTGGATGGCAGGGGACCATATTGACCCTGCATTTGGAGGGCCTAAATGAGTGAAAGATGGAGCGATTTGTTAGGGCTTTAGAAACCAGCTTTGGGGGGGAACCGGGGAGGGTTGTTCCACTTTCACTTACTGCTGGGTGTTTGTTCTAATCTGGTGTGCCATTTTGGGCAAGCAGGACTGATTTGTGACATTTCAGTCTAAAGGCCCTTTTTCTGCCCGTTATATTGGCTTGACCTGATTAACTAATCTGTGCTTTGAATTTCAATCAGACCGCTGTCCCTGCAGTGTGGTATGGGAACCACTGGTTGAAGGATTACCTCATTCAACGGGTCTTCAAACACAGATGGTTGAATGTTTAACTAATTGTTAAAGGAGTCCACAAAGGGGAATTTAACCATGCACACGGTCCACAGGGTCAAGACATAGCACAGAATAAAGAGGGGGACAGTAAGATGAGGATTTTTTTGGGGGGGTGTGCGGGTTCTTAAAAAATCCTTCAAATGCATAGTGGTGTGCATGTGTTCTGTGTGTGGACTGTGGAATGGCCATTAGTAATGATACGGTGTAGCCCTCTGTACACACACACGCAGAGAGAGAGAGATCCTGTGTTTTACCCTTTGACAYCATACGATACATGGTTACATTTGTTTTGTCCACGGTATGATATACTGTTCCATCCTATGAGATGTAGGGAATACTGGCACTAACCCCCCCTTTCCTTCTACAGAGTCTGTGTTCCACTGCCACCATGCAGACGGTCAGAGTAGGTGACACCAATGAAGTCGAGAAGCTAATATTCAGAGAATCAGAGAACGATCGCGAGGTATGCTACAGCATTGATGTTGGTTCATAACAAGACGTAAATGCACTGTGTACACACAACACCTGACATCTTTCAAGCTTTATCAGAATTACTCATGTACATCGCCTCACCTGAACACGGAGTAGCTTATTTGTAATGTGCCTTTATAAAGAAAGAAATTACTCTTTCACACAAACTTTCCCAATGAATCTACAGGCCATTCTACTGCCTGATACACACCATAGAGCTGACCCTAACCCGACCTGACCCGGTTGAAGATATTTTCATTTCACATTGTCCTTTCCAGCAACTATGATGTATGCGTAACAAGGCCAGCCGGCTTTGCTCGGTTTGGCCCTATAGTGAGAATCAGGCATAAGTGTACAGGTGGAATAATAGTATTCAACACTTCAGACAGAATGAATGCTGCTCCCAACACCACAGCACATTACCCTTCATTAAATGAATTAAAGCTCTAATTATAAAGTGCTGGTTCAGATGAGGGTCGCTATTAATCAGTCCACTATTCTCCTACCCTCTTCTGCCCCTTTTAGGTTGTACTTCAACTTGAAAAGAAGCTTTTTAATTATATCAACCAGGACGTTTTCCGGGAAAACAATGGGACCCTGGTAAGACATTAATTTTGTTTTATAACTTTGGTAGGTTTATTCAATACATGTTTTATTGCGGGCTTTAAGACATTCAGTTGGGAGTTGGGACATTCAAAGTGACAGGAATGTGYGACGTTTACTACATGTTGTCATCTTTAGACAGAGGCCAAAATTCACTGTGAAACAAGTAAATGAAAGTCACTGATGCGGAACTAGATKTTKTGGGRGGGGGGGGGGGGGGGGGGTTAGGCCACACAGTGGGTGTCATTGTGACAGAAGCGAGCAGTGCAGATGGTCTGAAGGATGCCCTCACGCTTTCCTTCATCGTCTAAACACTGATTTCAATCTAGGAAAATATTTATTGGGTACCAAATAGAAGAAAACTAATTGAATAAACGAGGGACTACCTTGACCTGCTCCAATTCACACATTTTCTTTTTCTGTTGCAAAAATGGTTTTAAATGTTTTCCATTTTCCACTGATTCTTATCATCCTGACACCTCCTATTGGGAAACAGCTATACACTGAGTGTATGTGTGTATGTTCGTGCAATTGGACATATGTAACACTGTATAACAGGCAATTGGACACATGTAAGCCAATGTAACACACATCAGGACTCCTCATGACCATGTCATTATAATAGCCAATAATCCATGTGAAACATATGACTCTTCAAGTAGTCTGTCTGTTTTTGTGTATGCTGTACATACTGTGAGTGTATKTGGGGCTGTATGTCTGTGTCTCTGTGTTGGTATGTGTGTGTTTATGTGGTGTGTGTTTGTGCCCCAGGATGCCCCCACTTTYCTCTCCCCCTCCCCTGCAGGGCTCGGCAAGATAAATGGCGTAATGGGGCGTCAGAGATAATCTGATGGTCATAGTCTAGTTAAACACACAGTGTTATGATCCTTATAAAACAAACTACCTTTCCAAAAGGATAAATGTTCCCCCCTGCACCCCTCCTCAGAGGAAAAATAAATCCATTGCATCCTTCATCAACTACTAGGCTTGACAGAAATGTAATTCGAGGCACCTCTCMAAAATAATTATTATATTTTGAGAGGAGTAATCATTGGTCGGGACATGATTGAATGTGTCCATGCCTATTGATTTTTGCTGTGATTAATAGTTTTGTTTAGTCGATATTCCCATCGAAATTGTATAATTAATTATCCCCGCTGCTGTCAGGCCGGGACGATGGAGAGCCCTGATAAGTATTTGGGAAGATTACCTTTTCCGGGAGTCGTGGTGTCAAGGGACACAGGGTCTTGCTCCTCGGCGGAGGTAGAGGAAGCGGGAGTGGGCAGGGGCGGATCTATGTTCCCAGGAACCAGGATTCTGTGCAGACACGTGCCCCCCTCCTCTCCACTATTTATCCAGTAGCGTATCTTCCATCCTGTAGCCCCTCCTCTCTCCCCTCTTCATCATTGATTTAGTTTCAGTACCTCTTTATTGTAACTTTATCAGTGTGGTGTCGGCAGACGGCTGGGAAGGAGGAGGGGTAAAGAGGGGGGGGTCCTGTTTCGAGTGATGAACTTTTCTGTCAGGGCCGCTCCTCATTGTCATGCTCCCTGCGTACTGGCAACATTACTCAAGCCGCAAGTTTTCCAGATTAAGTAAATAAATATATAAATAAAGATCCATCCCCTCCCAGGCTAAACTTCTTCAATATTTTACCTGTCAGTGCCCTTAAGTGGTAATACAGCAGCATGCTAAATAAAATGTGACCTTAGCTAGGAAGATAAACATGGAAGGCCAGGGAGAATGGGCTTCTGTGCTGTCTCTTATACCTGAATGCCTCGCTACATTGAATAGCTTATTGTGCTTTTGCTAGTATTGATCAGTTCCTCAGTCTGATCATGATGTATGTAGCATATATATTATATACAGTGCCTTGCAAAAGTATTCAGACAACATTTTTTTTTCCTTATTGTGGCTAGCTTCACATAAATGGGTCCGACCACCATTAATCAAATAAGAACTGTCTCATAAATTGGGGTTATTTTAGATGATGACACCTAGCTATATAGTTAGCTAGCTAACTATAGCTACTGAAACAGATGTTGTGTTATTTGTACTTTTTTGACACGCAAAGACCCAAACGGCGTTCCATAGAAAGTGACGCCTCTTGCACTGAGATGCAGTGCCTTAGACCGCTGCATCTATGTGTGTGTGTTAACTATTTAACTGTACTAGAATGCTTAAAAGGCTGTTAAAATTGTAAATGTTGGTATCGGTATGTTTTTTTTGGGCAAGGAAAATATTGGATATCGGTATCGGCCAAAAATGTCATATCGTGCATCACTAGCAGATACCCATAGACTTCCAGTCATTGTGCTAACGCTAGTTAGCAATTGTGCTAGCACTAGTTAGAAACTTGGTTCAAACTGCACGCAGGCACATAAGCGTGATTCATCACTCCAGAGAATGGGTTTCCATTGCTCCACAGTCCAATGGCGTACTGCCAACAATAATGGTCTTGGGTTGTTTTTCATGGTTCGGGCTAGGCACCTTAGTTCCAGTGAAGGAAATCTTAACGCTACAGCATACAATGACATTCGAGACGATTTTGTGCTTCCAACTTTGTGGCAACAGTTTGGGGAGGCCCTTTCCTGTTTTAGCATGACAATGCCCTCGTGCACAAAGCGAGGTCCATGCTGAAATGGTTTGCTGAGATCTATGTGGAAGAACTTGACTGGCCTGCGCAGAGCCCTGACCTGAACCCCATCGAACACCTTTGGGATGAATTGGAACGCCGACTGCGAGCCAGGCCTAATCGCCCAACATCAGTGCCCTAACCAGGGACGCAAACTAGTCAATGAGTTTTGAATCCAAAATAGGTGACCTATGTGATTTGTGTAGATCCGATGAGAAAAGCTTTGGGTGGGGGGTTGGATCACTACTGGCTGTATGCAAACAAGTGATGCGCGTTTGGAGCAATACTACCTGTATCCAAGGCTCAGCCAATCGTTCACATAACAAYAGAATGCAGCACGCGACTGAAGAGAGAAGAGAACCAATTTGCTAGTTACAGCATCAGCGTGCGCTCTGGAAAGACAGCAGAGAGTGGAAAAGCAGTTTGCCAGTGGGGTGGCAGGTAGCCTAGYGGTTAGAGCGTTGGACTTGTAACAGAAAGGTTGCAAGATCGAATCCCCGAGCTGACAAGGTAAAAATCTGTCGTTCTGCCCCTGAACAAGGCAGTTAACCCACTAGGCTGTCATTGAAAATAAGAATTTGTTCTTAACTGACTTGCCTAGTGAAATAAAGGTAAAATAAAAAACAGCAGTGCGTCCCCTGAACAATAACGAAGAGATAGGTGAGAAGCCTGACCATGGGGTGAGAAGGTGATGAAGTGWACTTCATGAGCTGTAACCAAAAAACAACTGGCATTTGGAAAGTTTGAGGTGAGGGAGAAAGTGTGGTGGAACAACTATTGTTAGCGCTGTTAAGTAATGTTATCTTGCTAGCTGGATCAAATTCTCCATTAGCTAGCCAGAGAGATGTTGAGCAACATTAGCCAACTTAACTGATCAAATAATTGAGTTTATGATGTGAAAATTTGCTGGCTAATAAAGTCACAGCTAACATTAGCTAGCTAACGTTACAACATCAGATGAGCTAACGTTAGTAACCTAACCAATTCGCTACAGTATTAACTGGTATACGACTCCTTGCTGTTCCTCAAGTTATAACGCGTTAGTTGCTTACATGTCAAACTATCCTTCTGACAACACCTGCTGCCATTAAAAGCCATCAATAAACACAGAGGTGAAAGGTTATTTTATTTTTAAGCCACACACTTGGCTGTCATTGCAGGGCCCTGGCAATCTGTGTGAAATGTTAACTAGTTAATGAACTAACTACTATCTGTGAACTAATGTTTTCCCTTTGTGGTTAATTTTCGGAATTAGAGATTTAGGTGAAAATGAGGCGTTGCTTGTTAAACAAGTGGATTCAGGGATCAAGTGGAGCTGGGCCTGGTTTAAGCTGAACACCACACACTTTCCCTATTTCTCACTTTTTCAATACAGTGGATAAAAAGGGGTATGCCAGGTGTCCTCTCTGCCTGAAAGAGATCAATTATGCCAACAAAGGGTATCATGCTCTGCTGGCACATTGTAGAATAGATGTCCGCAGGCARAAAGTGTACAATGTAATAATGTGCAGTGTAGCCCAAAAATATTGCTTT